>NW_024032380.1:0-10622 GCF_002237135.1 Teleopsis dalmanni | reverse complement strand
CTGTGATCACTTGAGCGATTCCGTTGAAATATGATAATATTCACATGATTTAATAGAAGTGTAGCACACTCCCAAGTCTGTACCTTCATTCCTGATATATCATGATACTTTTAAAATACATCCGAATACAATATTTTGATAAGTTTTCTAATGATAGATGAAGCAGCATTGTCATAAGATACAAAATCATAAAGTAAAAAGTATAAATTATAAAGTATGCTCAACGTTTTCTTTTTCAGGCTCAACTGTCCTTGTTTATTAGGGGTTTCAAGGCTTTCAGAGTTGCGTTACAAGCAAATTTTTTAATGGGTTATGTCATCTAGTCAAATGTGTATCCTTTTAAGTGTTAGACCTATGCTTTTACTAATATGTTTCTCATGGCAGCATTAACAGCTAAAGAAACATTTAAAGATCCGAAAAAATAATGCTAAAAACTCCCTTTCTTATGTTGATTAAAAAATAGAATTAGGTATGGCATGAAAAGATATTGCTCAGTATAACAATTAATTTATAAGATCAAAGTTAATTGCTCAATATATCAATTAATCTATGATATCAAAGTCGATATCATTTCGAATAGTTGCAATGATGAATCTTTGAAATACCATTAACAAACTATGGTATATAATAAACAATAAAGTTTAACTAAAAATGACAGTTATAGATTTAGAAAAATAATGGAAGGACTCAAGATTTGGTGGAAAAAAAAATGAAAGAAGACAGACCCCTGATAACTTTCTGATCATACTTAACAAATCTTAAAATAAAAATGAATTTTAAATTGAATAAAATTAGACTTTAAAAAGCGAAGTTAAACTATTGAAGCAGTTTGGATAATGGATATCGTAAGTATAGAAACGAATGTTAATAGACCCCAAAAAAATATATTAATTATCAGATTAAATGGTATGCAATAAAAGAAAACAATGCCAATAAAACCCAAAATAAAATTAATTTCAAAATATGTACTATAAAATCAGATCTCGGATTCAAGTGTAGTCAAACAAATAATTAAAGAAGAGACTCTTTCAAATGAAAGCAGTAAGAACATTGAGAATATATGTTAGGAAAGCTGAACTGATCTCTAAATAGGATAAAAAAAAATATTATTAAATTAAAAAAATCATCATTCGGTTATAAGAAATATATTTAATTAATTTATTTAACATAAATTATTTATTTAATAAATTATTTTTGTTTTATTTTTTTACAAATTTTAACTTTTACAAAATTAATTTATAACTTATAATTTTCAATTTAATTATTTTTAATAATTTTTCAATAATCTTCTTAGGTAAAAATTAATCTTCTACGGCAGCGTGAAAAGCGACGAATTCTTATCTGTGTTTTAATATCATCCAAAGTTATCCTGTTATCACCATACAAATATTCCGGTTTGATAGCAGCACGCTCTATATCTAGAGGCATATTCAACATTGGTGTTTGATCCATTATTATTCTTTGATTCCTCATAACGTTGATAGTAGTCCATGTTTTACATTCCTTGGTTTTATTAATTTGAAAACGACTGAAAAACATCCATGTATGTCTCAACAGTTCCAAAATGATACTTGTTAATATCAGGCCGGTTATATCAATCGGTTTAACACGGAACATTGTAAAATTTTCCGAAATGTGTAGATGTGAAAAACTACTCATATTTATTTATTTTTGTTATTTTAATAAAATATTTGAAGATATTATTTGCTAAAGATACTGTTTACTTTAGTATTCGTTGTTATCTGATGTGTAGTCAATAATTTACTGATGTATATATTTAGTTTCTCAGTTTCTTTTATACTCAATTATCCCAAAAATATCCACAATAATTAAAAACAAATTAGAGGATAGTTCACCTATGTACTTTTTGTCAACGTGGCATTAAAATTTTTCCTTTATTTTGATGCGCAGGTAGTTTCTGTAGCGTGACTAAAATATTAGGAGCTTGTTTGTTTGTCCATAATTTTATATAGGCCTCATATAGGCCTCATTTCCTGGAACATATTACTATAATTATAATATTATAATACATGTTAGGACATGTTATAAATTTCATGAATTGTTATAAATTTAAAATAGTAGCAGCAAATAAATTAATGCCGTATTAAATAATATAATATATATTTAATAATACGATAATATGATACGATATTTGTTTTGTAATTTGAATCAAATGATGAGTAGGAAATTAGGTTTTGCTTCAAATATCTTGGTCGGTTGTATATTGAAATCAGTAGCGAAGCGTCAGCTTTTTGGCAAGGTGTTCACAATTTGATCAAAACTGAATTCCAACTATAACGTATTCTACCTACTCCTGAGTTTTGTCCTTCCCACAAGCACATAGCGTACAAGACCAACAAAACAATATATTTAAATGTTCGCAGCCTGTGATTTTTATGGTAAATACCTGTAGGAAAACGGCGACTTATCACAGATTTCGACATTTTTACAACAGGTACCAAATTCTTCATATCTGGAGTTAGTCTATTCATTTTATGAATTAAAACCATTTTTCAGAAGATTGTTTAAAAAAAAGATATCTGAATCAAATCTTTAATCACACATTTATCCATTTCTAAATATTATTTTCCACTTCAAATTTCTTTAATTTTTTTCTTTACTTTTACCATTTGCTAGTATAAAATTGCAATAATGACTTTGTTTTGGGTTTATTTCCAACCACTACATAAGTGTAAGAAACTCTCATGCATTCATTTACTCTTTTACTTTGTATTTACTAAGCGCGGTTCGGTTTTTTTACTGAACCATTTGCTCATATAAAACGGCAACCGTGACTTTGATTGTATTTGCACGCTTTGTATGATCTTATGGTTTAGTTAGGTTGATCTAGTCAAATGTAAAGCGATTTTCGCTCAGTCATTTTTTTTCTCTTTTGTATTTACTTTGCATAACATTGGAAGTTCACTTTTTTTATTGAACCGCTTGCACGCATTAATGTAAGAGTTATAATTATTTTACGTACTTATTTTGCGGGGCTTGTTTTCTCTTTTATTTTTATATTTGTTTGTATGTTTTGTGTTTATTCAGTACTGAACATAGTCCCAATGTGAATGTTATTTCATTGGCATGCTTTGTAAGCAGTGCGGTGCATTTTTTATTCTGAACCTTATTATATTTTAAGAGAAATTTATTTGAAATAAATTATTTCTATTTTATTAATTATAAGTAATGTTGGGTGTAACTAAAAAATGTATGTGTGATTTTGTTTGTATTATACGTTTTCTGTTTATGTTAACATGTTTGGAAAAGCTATTATAAAAAATGTTAAATAGCAAAATAGCGAGATTATTTACTTAATATAAAAAAGATCTAAAAAGGAAGCTTTGTTAAGGTGTTCAGTGAACACTCTGAACTATTCGACGCCTCGCCTCTGATTGAAATATTATTCTAGTGTCATACGCAATTTGGAATAGTATTATAGGTATAGAAAAAATTAATAGCATTTTTTGAATATAGATTACTTTTGGTACAAAAAAATTATAATAACAACTTCTAGTGATCAGCACTTTTGAGGAAAAAAATATTATTTAACTTAGAAAAAATATTGTTTAAATTGTATCCTCTCTTTGCCACTACTTCGTCCCAAATTTTAAGAAGATGTATCTATACGGAAAATAATTTATTGGCTGAAGAAAAAAAAATGGGAACGGGAGCTAGTGGAGTTCAGCTATTTCAATGAGTCGTTATAAAGATTTTGAGGGTTTCAAGGAAATATACACAATCCTCACAGCAGCTTTTATAAATATTTAAAATAGTTTTGATATTTAACAGTTAAAAATAAAGATATAATTAATTAATTCAATTATTCTACACCTGGCTTATGATTTCGTTCTAATATAACACAGCAGGTAAATTTGTTAATAAAATTTTCATAGCAAAGTAACAAAACTGCAGAAAAATGTGTGAACATAAAAGTCAAGTACGGCTTTGGGTTCGTTGGTTATGCAGAGCTGACTCTGACCTTCAACTTTGGCAGGGCACGAGTTTGATTCTAAGTAGTTGTAGTTTCAAAAAAAAATATTTCCTAATAATTAAACAAAAGAATTTTTTCCAAGACCACTGATGATGAATATTTGGCAATATTCGAAACAGTTATATGGTCAACCAAAAATTCAAATAATTAAAATAATGTAGAAAAGAATTTTTGTTGTTGTAGTTCACTGCTTTTAGAAATCCTCTTCATAAATATTTGGACTAAAAATTTTAATTTTAGGTATTATTAATTTTCTAGTTATTAATAATTTCAAAAATATTTTATTTCGAAATTGTCTTTTTTTAGATATCAATTATTTTGCAAATGCAATTTCAATTCAAGAAACCCTATAACTTTGGACTGCCTCTGTCACAAGGGGATAAAATATTTATTTAAGAATATATTTGATAACAATGTGAATGTCTTATCTTATTAGGAGAACATCCTAACGATTTCATAGTCTTTTAAATTATTTTTTAAATATTATAATAACATTAGTCATTCATAGCTATATAGTCCATGTAGGAACTAAGATTGGAGAATGAACATTCCACCATCCTTCTATATTTTTACTTTTATCCTACAGTTTATGATATTCATAACTCTCAGATCTTGTCACTCCATCTCTTTCTTGGCTTTTCTTTTCTTTTCGTTGTTTCAACTTTATTCAGGAAGACTAGAAAATGTAAATTTCTCTATTCTTCTCTATTTTTACTCCTATCCTCTAGTTGAAGACAATCACATCTCTCAGATCTTGTCACTCCATCCCTTTCTTGGTCTTCATTTTCTTCTCGTTGTTTTCAATTCTCTTTCTAAGATTCTGTCTACTCTTCTTTCTTCTGGCATCCTCACAACTTGTCCTACCCACTTTAAACGTTTCTTTTTTATGCGCTTGATTATTGTGTCACCTTTCATCAGCTGATTGAGTTTATCGTTATATCAAATACTGACACTTTGTTTGCTTTGGCATCAATTAATCTCAAGGTTTTACTTCCATAAGTGATTACAGGCCGTATAATTTAATAAAAATAAATTAAATTTATAATTAATTAAATAATTTTAATAATTTTTTATAACAAAATTTTGATTTTTCTTGATACATTTTTTAGATGTCATGAGTTTTCACACACTGAGTAAGGACCTGTTTCCAGTTTATATTCTAACGAGGATATTCAACATCGTTGTGTTAAAATAATATAATATATTTATTAAAATTAAATTATTTTTATAGTCATTATCTATATCCATATTTATATTATATCTATATATATATTTATATATGGCGCTCAAGATAGTACCAACAAATTTGGTATCTGTTTACGGTTCAAAGAGACGATATACGTTCTCTCTCTCTCTCTTTGCACTTTATTATTAGAGAAGAAAGAATTTGAAATCTAGAAAACAACTTTAACAAGAATTAACAAATTTATTGAATGTTCATTTCACGCGTAGTTTTCCATATATATACACATTACGTACTTTAATCTTTGTAATAATAAGTTCCAAAATCATATATATATAGTGTTTACCATAGTATTTTATCGATATTGAGATATACATATATTTTAAATATAGCAAACTTATAAATAAAAATAAAATCTGAAATGGCCAAGCCTCACTTTGGGGAACGGTCTTCTCGATCACAGTAATTCCTACGCCAGATAAGTTTCTGACACACAACAAATATGTTATTGTCAATTTAGATTTTAAGTAAAATTCTATAATTTTTTTTTAAGTCTGTATGAATTTCATTGAATCAATAATAAAAAATTATAATAAATCTACATGTATATGTTTTGATAATGGGCACTGTTTTGATCTACCGATTTACGCTTTATAATATTGAAGTTCAATGTTTAACTAATCTTCACCTTATGAACCGTTATAAATAATCCATTTATTAAATTCCATTTTGATTTTTAATAAATTATATTTAAAATGCATATTTATTAATACTGGTTTATATGTAACGTATATAATTTATTATAAAAAAAAAATGTTACAAGTCGATTGATAAATGATAAGATATAATAAGGACAATTAAAAAAATTAAACTAATTTTATGGTGAATATAGATGTAAAGTAATAAGATTTAATCTAATTATTTTCACATTAACAAGATGTAATTATTTTTATACAAGTTACTTCTACTCTGATATTTAAAATAGTTATAAATATTTATTATAAAACCTTGATTATACGAACATTTTGTTCCTTATAGAAAAATTAAAATCTACCAAATGAATAATAAGTTCTTAATAGAACTGTCTTATTTAATTCTCAAGATAGTTCCAATTATAGTTTACTTTAATATTTAAAGATTTCTTAATACATTTAAATTAATAGACGTTTGGTGCTTTCATTCTGAATATTCCTTTGGAACAGAGTTCAGGTTGAAGAACCAAGTCAAATAGCAAAAAAATAAAACTAAGTGGAAACATAAATAAATCTTTTATAAATTATATAAATTACTTAAAAAAAATCTTTAATAAATTTACTCAAATACTATTTAAAAATTTAGGTCCCGACTAATTAATTGTCTATGTGCCATGAAGATTTAGGTCCTGACTGTTACTTATACTTCTATATGTATTGATAATATATAACATTTTTCTCATTCTCTTTTTAGATATTGCCAAATATTTAAATTGAAATTTTATAAAATATAGTAATATAACAGAAATATAATTTAAAGGATATGTTTAGGATCCACTTTAGAGATGACGAAATATCAGTATAAATATTGATTAAACGAATAGCCGATTCTTTATTTTTACAAGTGGTATCTATTTCATATAGTGTATGGTGAAGGTATGATGTTGGAGATATCAATATAAGGCATAAAAAATAGATAAATGGTTAAAAATATCGTTTTTAAAGAAATTCAGATTGTTAGATGGGAAGTGTTTACTATAAAAATACTAATTCTTAGTAAACAAAGGCATTGCTAGATGGCGATTGATCAATCTATTCAGACAAAAAGTATTGGTATGACTGAAGCCCTTATTGTTGCAATGCAATGATATATAATAATAAAGATTCTGGAACCAAGACCAGATAGAACTAAAATTAAGCAATGAATAATAATTTTCGTAAATGTTTATTTAAAATTTTCGAAAATAAAGCAAGAGGATTTAAGTTAAAGAAGAACTTATAGTTCATAGTTAAGAATAAACTATGAATACAGTTCTTTAATAAACGAATTGATTTTTATCGTTCGTTTTGACGAAATAAACTAAATTCTTAATATAAACTATTGTTTTCAATAGAGAGATTTTTATCGAACAGTAGTGAATTGTAACAACAAAAATTTTTAGTATTTTTTAAGTAATTGAATTTTCGGCTGACTGTACAGGTTTTTAGAGACTTGCCATATACCTATTATCACCGACTAGTCAAAGATGGAATATTATCACAAGAAAAAGCTTTCCAAAGGAGCTATCAAAAGGAACTACATGACTAATGCAATTTTGAAAAATTACAAAATATTAACTTATCGTTAAAAAATTATTGACCACACCTTTCAAAATTATCTACAGGGCCAAACAACATCACGCTCACTCTGTCTTATGTACACACATCTAACGAAAGAAATAGTTTTCAACAATTTCCATAGATTATTTGAAAGACCACTATAAAACCATATAGTAAGTAAGTAAGTTCAAAACCAATACAGGAATAGTCTTACAAATTTTCGAGCAAAATCATCACAGCTCAAGTAAACAACTCAAATATTAATTTCTGATTGGCATTAATTCTGAAAAGATTTTACAGATCGCTAAATAGTATAAGATTCATATAGATCATTTAACAAATCACTGGTAACTTAGAATCAACTCAAAAATTTGAATAGCTCTCTCATATTTTTGGAGCAATGAATATATATAAGAAAGGAACATAACATACGAATATGATATATGGAATACAGAAATAACATGGAACATTATAATACAAGTTTCAGTGGATCTGAAAGCTATTATAGGCCAGTTAGAGAATATTTACATCCATATAGTGCAAGATGTGATTTACAGCGCATGATGTGATAAGTAGATAAATCCCAAGATGTGATAAGTAGAATAAAGAAAGCCCTGGGCGCTTTTACAAGGCTTCGTGAAGTGTGGAGCTCTAATATTTATAGTTTACACACAAAGATAAAAATCTTTAAAGCATGCATTCTTTCAGTTCTCCTGTATGGTTGCGAAACCTGGTTTGTTATGGAAAACATATAAAGCAAGCTGAAACTATTTGTTAACCGCTGTCTCCGCAGAATTTTGCGTATTTTCTGGCCAAACAGATTATCAAATCAAGACCTTTGGACCAGAATAAATATAAGAGATGTCAACCTTGAAATTCGCAAAAAAAATTTAGATTGATCGGGCATACACTTTTAAAGACTCCTACCGAAATTTTTCAACAGGCGTTGGTGTACAACCCACAAGATCGCAGAGGAAGAGGTCGTCCAAAAACAACAAGGAGAAGGTCAACGTTAAATGAAAAAAAAAACCGTTTCGCAGCTCCTAGGAAGAAGAATAAGCAACATTATTGATATGAAAGACGTAGCGTTGTGGCGCGAAAGGTGAAAGCGACTTATAGACAGCTCATTACATAAGTATGTCCAGTATAAGAGGTTGCTCGAAATCATTGAGTCGAGCAAGGCTTATTATTATTATTATATAGACCAATATAAACTTATATATCACCTCGAAAAGACAGGAATTAAAAAAAAGGATTTCTTTTTATCGGATTGTGTTTCGATCTTTAGATCTAGTTTAAGCATAGAATTTTTACAGAAGAGGTTAAGAAAAAAAGGGGAATAAAAGAAAGGAAATAAAAAAAGGAAATAAGAAAATGAGGAAAATAAAAGTAAGGAAAAAGGTCTATTATAAAAATTTGGACATTGGATTAATTATTATTAAGCTATAACATAATTGGGAATAACAAAATTATTAATTTTTCATTTAATTAAATATTTTTAATTTTTATTGAATTTGAAAATGAAAAAAATTCTTACTAATTTATTCCTTTGTGTATTTACTTTAGTCACTGACGATAATATTTTTTTTAATTATATTATAGTTTTATATTGTCTATAGTAGCACTACTAAAAGTTATTAATTTCACTTTCGTTGCTTATTTTTATAATTGTGTTATTTCTAAATTATGAACTATAGTTTATTTACAGAAAAGCAATCACAATTAGCAATAAAATATTGTAAATCACAAAAAATGCATTTGTTAAGTAATTTTTTATTGAATAATATTTAAGATTGCGAATAATCCGGCAATTCACTGTGCGACATTAGTCGCGGAAAGTTAATCTGTTAATGCAATGTGCTTTTTGTGTGAAGTACAGGAAGACTTGAATTGGAATCTTACCTGCGACGGCTGCGAATTGTCGATGTCACTCAGCGGAACTTGCTTATATGCGGCGCTGTGCGGTATGTTGCCTTTAGACGGCTGTTGGATTGGTGCAGGTGTTGGCAAAGGAGTTGAAGCAGCTAATGCGGAAGATTTGTGTGGAGCCATTTGGGAGCCTGGGGAAGAGTTCGACGACGATGCAGCTGGAGACGGCGTTGTGGCACGGAACACTGGACTATTGCTGGTATTTGATTTATTGGTCTGCCATTCACTTGGTTTCGGAGGCAATTCCGGCGGTTGATTACGGAATATCGCGCTGTTTTCGGGTATATTTTGATACTTCGGCTGTGGTTTGGGTGGCGGTGATGGTGTGATAATTTGTACTTTTGGCTGGTAAGATTCATTAACGTTTGGCAGTAACTTGTGCAATTGAGATTCGTTATTTAAATCTGTAGTGTCTGGCGCGTAACCATTTAAACCAAAGAATTTTGATTTAGCATCGTTCAGAGCGGCTTTCACTGCGGCTATACTGTGACTGGCTTCGTTTAGTTCCGATTGCGAATGTTGACTAAGCGGTCTTTGCACTGGACTTACGTTCGCAGCTATTGTGTTTGCAACGGGTAATGCTTGTGCGGTTGTGTTGTTCGGTGGTAATTTGTGTGGTGTGGCGTAGCAGGGGGAGTTCAACTGACTGGTAATTTGTTGTTGTTGACTGTGATTGGAGCTTCGATTGCCATTTGGAATTATAGGCTGTTTTTGTTGTTGTTGATGTTGTTTATTATTATCGCTGAACTTAAATGATATTTCGGTGTATAGTGGAGAGTGGGGATCTGTTCCATTCAGCGCTGCTGTGGCTGCTGTTGATGATGCAGATGTCGATGACGTTGTTGGTATTATTTGCGGTTTAAGTTTTGCTGTATTCGTGTTAACTGTTGCGGGCATGCTGAGATTATCATAGACGCTTACTGGCCTGTCGTCATACACTTCCATTATATAGTCTATATTTTAATGGAAATTCTCTGTGTACTTTGTATTATCACTATCTTGTATATTTTGAGTGCAACGTGTTCGTTAAGTTATCGAGCTTTTGTTTTTCGTCGTTATTTATTCGGTAACTGTTGCTGTGAAGTATATAAATATCTCAATACCCACTATGGTAATACTGAGCTAATCCAATAAGTTATCATGATGTAACTGCTGAAATTAAATAATTAAAAAAGGATTAGTTGGAGATTAAAATTTTCCGCTTTTTACAACTATAATAAAACTT
>NW_024032379.1:0-10622 GCF_002237135.1 Teleopsis dalmanni | reverse complement strand
GGTATATTCACCAATTATAAAAACATTTTATCAAATAACTGTCATACGAACTTAATTTCAATTAAATTTAAGTGTAAATTTTTTACTTGATGTTAGATTGAATACATAAATTTGTTTAGTACGAAAATAGTATTCTCTTCAGTAGTGTCTTATTAAAACTATTTCTGTATCGTTTGTGATGAAGAAATTATTTGCCAGCCGTAGAACTCGTGGTACTAAATAAATAATTTTAGCTTAAATTTAATTTTACAGATTTAAAACGTATTCAAATATTTTATTATACTTTTTAGAGGAAAGCAAACAAGTTAGCCGAATCTTCACAGAAGAATGCATTGCAATCAAAGGAAAACTTGAGGACATATTAATCTCAATTCTCGCTTTGGAAATTTACTTTGCTTCATTTCAAGAAGCGCCAAACGAAAATGGATGTGTGTATGCGAGAGTTGTCTGACTACGAGAGAAGGAATAGAGAAAGAGCGAAAAACAATATATTCGCTAATAAATTAATTTATAAAAAAATTGTAATTTATATTACAAATTTTTTTTAAACAATTATAATAAACTAAATATATATAAGCTTATAATATATGTTTGCCCCTTAACAAATATATAACAAAAAATATTTTATGCAAATAAATTTTGCGCGGCAGTTTTTTGCACTTGTCATTTTACTCTTATTCGTATGTGAATTTGATCAAAAATCATTTGCTCTGCTCTCTCACTGCAAGCAAACGGTTCAGTTTCTGTTATTTCTTCTTTCTCTATTTAACAACTTTTTTATACAGTTTTTCGATTTTCGTTTTTGCTGTTGTTTGTTTGCACAGAGTAGAACATAAATATTTTAGGCGGCCACCGTCTTGGAAGTCAAGTTATTTGTTTTTGAGGCCGTGCACTACACACTACACACATATGGTGTGTTTGTTAGTTTGTTTAATTTGTTGTGCAAGCGATGTTTGCAAATTTTCTTTTTATCTTCCCTTTCTGTTAGCAGAAGTAGCCAATTTCCTCAAAGAATTACTATTTTGAATCTTAAATTATTATTTGTTAATTTCAGAGCTACCTCAAACAAAATAAATCAAAACTTATATGCTTTGTTAACTAAAAGCCTGCAGTAAATTATTGAAATCCAATGCATTTAAAAATGTACGCATGTACATGTAAATGAACTGCGCATGTAAAACAAAATTTTTGAACGTGCAGCCAAAAATTGCGACATCAGAAGCACATTAGCCTATACGATATCTAGATATACTATAAAATATTATTAAATATTTACATAGCTTCCTTAGCAAAAAAAAAAAAAAATTGATTTTAGAATGACTTTAAAAACTTTATCTAAAGTACATACATATATATTTGATGCATGAATCAAACCTTTTTAGTGGTTCATTGAATTCTTTTTTTATAATAAAATTATTTGCGAATTAATTTAAGGATTAAGTTTGCAGAAAAAAAGGTTTTTTTTTCTTAATAAATTAATAATAGTAAATAATTACACAAATTTACCGGCTAAAAAATTCTTTTATGAGTTCATTTAATTTTTATTTCGACGAAATTCATCGGAATACTCTAGAAATTCATTTAAATCAGTGTCAAAAATGTCTTTAAAATAATTATTTTCTATATATGAAAGTTATTTTCTATGTAAATTGCTATAATTTTTAATTTTATTAAATTATTACATTAGTTTTGCTGATATAATTAATATATAATATATTTTTGAGTTAATTGAATTTTATTAAGTAAAAATTCATTTTCCTGCTTTGCGGGTTTTACTATTTACGTATATTAATAAACTGCAATTAAAAATGATTTAATTCATAAAATTGTAAAAAAATTTAAAAAAAATTATTTAAATAATTTATATTTATACATGTTATATAAAATTTAAATATTTAAAAAAACTAATAAGCCGAAAAATATATCAATTAAAGTGCATTTCCACAATCCACATTCATTGTGCAGTTTTATAAACTGTAAAACTTCTGCATAACATTTTGTTTGTTATTCAAAAGAGAAGGAACGCATATAAATCATACAGTTACTATACTAAACAATTGGTGAGAAGAGCATTGTGGATTGTATTGCATACAAGTTTGCTAATACAATCCACACAAACTGATTTATATACACGACTTCTCAGTGTTTCAGTTTTATTACGTTTACAGCGTTTGAACAATACGGTCGCGATCTGTAGTGTACGGAAAAATTTTCAGCGAAAATTGAAAATTGTGTGTGAATATTTAAAAATAAATAGTTAAAACATAAATAAATTTGAGTTTATTTAACAATAATTATTGTTTTTATATTCCAAAATAAAATTAAAATTTTGTGATTTTATTATATATAGCAGAACACACAAATTTCTTGTCTATTCTCGCACTGCTTGTACGCAAAAGAGTAAATTAAAAAGAGTACGGAGTTGAAGACAAAACTCAAGAATGTGGAAATATTTTACTGTCTTTCTTTGTTATGCAGATTTTACGTTGATTGTGCACAAAACAAATTGTACACAAAAACAAGGTACAGAAAGGTGTGTTGTGTGTCGCTCATATTTCCATGCGGTTGCTGCTTATGCCTGTTCTGCTTGCGCGCTTCCTTTATCAATTCGTTTCATATGTTTTTGGTGTTTCTGTATTCGAATGACTATTCCATTCTAACGAGCACTGGAAGAAAGTGACGTCTCTTTTTCTCGTGTTTTGCTTTTGGTACATACAATAATGTTCTTTTTTGTCATTGGTCTTCTTGTCAGTTGCTTTTTTTTCTGTTTTGTGCTCCCATTTTGTGCAACAATGAAAACACATGATAGACTGTCATTATTTTTAATGTTACTTTATTTTATTTTATATTGCATTTTTTCACTCCTTAATAAAAATGAAAAATTTTTTAATTTGTGCAATGGAGTTTTAAAACTTCTTAAATGAAATATAGTGAAGTAGGAAATATTTAATTGATTTTATTTTATTTTTTTTTTTATTGGAAAATTAAGTTCCACTAATGCATTTAAAATTATTTTTCTTATACAATTACATATTCTTATAATATCTAATATTCCAAATATTTATATAAAAATAAAATAGCAATAATAAGGGAAGAATAATAAAACATTGGTCTGACCGATTCTGTTTCTTTGTCATAAAAGTTTACTCACTTACTTATAATCAGTATAATAAAACTTTTTTTTATATATGAATTTGACATATTTTCTCGTTTAGAAACAAATACTTGCAGCCGACTATGGATCAGATTTATCATCTGTTAAAGAAGAATTGGATAGTCAACAACATGAACACAAAATTATCGATAAATTTCACTCTAAAATTGTAAATGACGAGCGGCACCAAATGAAATTTTCTGGCGAAGAATTGAACAATTATCAAGATTTACGACGCCAAATGTCTACGCTTTGTGGATTGGCTTATAGAGGCACGTCCATCTTTCTCACCACCACGACGAGACTTACGTCCACCAGACAGTGACCCAGGAGCAACACAGTATTATAGCCATAGACTCGATGCACTAAATATAAAATACGATAGATTATTAGAACAATTATCGCAGAGGCTTAAAACAGCTATCGAAGTAAATGGCAGCGATGGCTTGGTAAGTACCATTTTCGGGATTATAGAATTTATACACAATAAGCGATTTTATTTTTATTTTTAATTAAAATACCGTCTAATTAAAACCTAAACTAATAAAATAATTCACTTGATATTTCTATTTATTTCTACTGATCTAGAAGTATAAATTACTTGTAATGATGATTAAAAGTGTGATTTTTCCATCATTTTCTGCAAACTTTAAAATAGAAACTCGTTTTCTCATTTTTATTGCAGTAGTTTTATTTTTAATTTATTTCATCAAATATAGGAAATAACTTGTTTTTTTTTTATCCACTTTATGGTTGGATGTATATTTTACTTATATTTATTCTAATACTCCAACGAAAAATCATTACTTATATTTTTCAATATTTTACAAACAATTCTTATTATGAGAAGATTTAGTGTTTCCAGCAGAGATCGTAGGCAAACGTATTTGTGCCAAATTGGATGGCACCCAAATTATAAAGGTGCATTTGGATAAGAATCTACAAACGACCATTGAGCACAAAGTAAGTGTTAAATAACACTTATTTCATTAAATCTTTTTTGCACTTGTGTTTTTTGCTGTTTAAAATTAGTGGTCCAATGTTTCGTTTACGCTTCATTGCTCAAACTGAATTGTAGCTTATTCATATATTGGTAACATTCATCAAATTTAATGAGTGTAGCAATTAACTTGCAGCAATTAATTCAATATGTCTTAATAATAATAATTCATTAAACAGAATAATATAACAATTTTGCATGATTTGCATAAGGATAAGGAATTATTTGAAAATAATTTCTGTTGTACGAATACGAGAACGAGTACGCATAATTACCGTACATTGTCTATAAAGTTTTGTTGTAACATTGAAAAAATATTGTAAATTTTTTGCATTGCTATTTACTGTTATTCACGATTTAAAAAATTTTTGTTGCATTCACCATATTGAGTGGTGCTCGTGTCGGTTATCTTCATTTCTTGAACTTCGAATTTATTACTACATTTTTGGTTTATCATAACCAAACGTAACTGTAAATAAAGAAATTTAACATGAATCGGACTAGAAGAAAAATTGAACGCCCAAAGAATCCCTACTCAACCGGTAATATATTTTCGAGATGGAGTTTCTGGTGGATGAGAAAAATATTTCATAAGGGTTTGCAAGGACCACTTGAAGAGGAAGAGTTATATCAGCACCGTAAAGACTTAGATAGTGAACGAGTAACTACAAAGTTTTCGTAAAAACAAGACGGTGCAATAATCCGTTCGCGTAGTTTAACTGCTGTGTATTTTATTTTAGAAGATTTAGTGTTTCCAGCAGAGATCGTAGGCAAACGTATTCGTGCCAAATTTGATGGCACCCAAATTATAAAGGTGCATTTGGATAAGAATCTACAAACGACCATTGAGCACAAAGTAAGTGTTAAATAACACTTATTTCATTAAATCTTTTTTTGCACTTGTGTTTTTTGCTGTTTAAAATTAGTGGTCCAATGTTTCGTTTACGCTTCATTGCTCAAACTGAATTGTAGCTTATTCATATATTGGTAACATTCATCAAATTTAATGAGTGTAGCAATTAACTTGCAGCAATTAATTCAATATGTCTTAATAATAATAATTCATTAAACAGAATAATATAACAATTTTGCATGATTTGCATAAGGATAAGGAATTATTTGAAAATAATTTCTGTTGTACGAATACGAGAACGAGTACGCATAATTTTACCGTACATTGTCTATAAAGTTTTGTTGTAACATTGAAAAAATATTGTAAATTTTTTGCATTGCTATTTACTGTTATTCACGATTTAAAAAATTTTTGTTGCATTTACCATATTGAGTGGTGCTCGTGTCGGTTATCTTCATTTCTTGAACTTCGAATTTATTACTACATTTTTGGTTTATCATAACCAAACGTAACTGTAAATAAAGAAATTTAACATGAATCGAACTAGAAGAAAAATTGAACGCCCAAAGAATCCCTACTCAACCGCTAATATATTTTCGTGATGGAGTTTCTGGTGGATGAGAAAAATATTTCATATGGGTTTGCAAGGACCACTTGAAGAGGAAGAGTTATATCAGCATCGTAAAGACTTAGATAGTGAACGAGTAACTACAAAGTTTTCGTAAAAACAAGACGGTGCAATAATCCGTTCGCGTAGTTTAACTGCTGTGTATTTTATTTTAGAAGATTTAGTGTTTCCAGCAGAGATCGTAGGCAAACGTATTCGTGCCAAATTGGATGGCACCCAAATTATAAAGGTGCATTTGGATAAGAATCTACAAACGACCATTGAGCACAAAGTAAGTGTTAAATAACACTTATTTCATTAAATCTTTTTTTGCACTTGTGTTTTTTGCTGTTTAAAATTAGTGGTCCAATGTTTCGTTTACGCTTCATATATTGGTAACATTCATCAAATTTAATGAGTCTAGCAATTAACTTGCAGCAATTAATTCAATATGTCTATATAATAATAATTCATTAAACAGAATAATATAACAATTTTGCATGATTTGCATAAGGAATTATTTGAAAATAATTTCTGTTGTACGAATACGAGAACGAGTACGCGTAATTTTACCGTACATTGTCTATAAAGTTTTGTTATAACATTGAAAAAATATTGTAAATTTTTTGCATTGCTATTTACTGTTATTCACGATTTAAAAAATTTTTGTTGCATTTATCATATTGAGTGGTGCTCGTGTCGGTTATCTTCATTTCTTGAACTTCGAATTTATTACTACATTTTTGGTTTATCATAACCAAACGTAACTGTAAATAAAGAAATTTAACATGAATCGGACTAGAAGAAAAATTGAACGCCCAAAGAATCCCTACTCAACCGCTAATATATTTTCGTGATGGAGTTTCTGGTGGATGAGAAAAATATTTCATATGGGTTTGCAAGGACCACTTGAAGAGGAAGAGTTATATCAGCATCGTAAAGACTTAGATAGTGAACGAGTAACTACAAAGTTTTCGTAAAAACAAGACGGTGCAATAATCCGTTCGCGTAGTTTAACTGCTGTGTATTTTATTTTAGAAGATTTAGTGTTTTCAGCAGAGATCGTAGGCAAACGTATTCGTGCCAAATTGGATGGCACCCAAATTATAATAAGGTGCATTTGGATAAGAATCTACAAACGACCATTGAGCACAAAGTAAGTGTTAAATAACACTTATTTCATTAAATCTTTTTTTGCGCTTGTGTTTTTTGCTGTTTAAAATTAGTGGTCCAATGTTTCGTTTACGCTTCATTGCTCAAATGATTGAGCTATTATATATGGTAACATTCATCAAATTTAATGAGTGTAGCAATTAACTTGCAGCAATTAATTCAATATGTCTAAATAATAATAATTCATTAAACAGAATAATATAACAATTTTGCATGATTTGCATAAGGATAAGGAATTATTTGAAAATAATTTCTGTTGTACGAATACGAGAACGAGTACGCATAATTACCGTACATTGTCTATAAAGTTTTGTTGTAACATTGAAAAAATATTGTAAATTTTTTGCATTGCTATTTACTGTTATTCACGATTTAAAAAATTTTTGTTGCATTTACCATATTGAGTGGTGCTCGTGTCGGTTATCTTCATTTCTTGAACTTCGAATTTATTACTACATTTTTGGTTTATCATAACCAAACGTAACTGTAAATAAAGAAATTTAACATGAATCGGACTAGAAGAAAAATTGAACGCCCAAAGAATCCCTACTCAACCGCTAATATATTTTCGAGATGGAGTTTCTGGTGGATGAGAAAAATATTTCATAAGGGTTTGCAAGGACCACTTGAAGAGGAAGAGTTATATCAGCACCGTAAAGACTTAGATAGTGAACGAGTAACTACAAAGTTTTCGTAAAAACAAGACGGTGCAATAATCCGTTCGCGTAGTTTAACTGCTGTGTATTTTATTTTAGAAGATTTAGTGTTTTCAGCAGAGATCGTAGGCAAACGTATTCGTGCCAAATTGGATGGCACCCAAATTATATATAAAGGTGCATTTGGATAAGAATCTACAAACGACCATTGAGCACAAAGTAAGTGTTAAATAACACTTATTTCATTAAATCTTTTTTTGCGCTTGTGTTTTTTGCTGTTTAAAATTAGTGGTCCAATGTTTCGTTTACGCTTCATTGCTCAAACTGAATTGTAGCTCATTCATATATTGGTAACATTCATCAAATTTAATGAGTGTAGCAATTAACTTGCAGCAATTAATTCAATATGTCTAAATAATAATAATTGATTAAACAGAATAATATAACAATTTTGCATGATTTGCATAAGGAATTATTTGAAAATAATTTCTGTTGTACGAATACGAGAACGAGTACGCGTAATTACCGTACATTGTCTATAAAGTTTTGTTGTAACATTCAAAAAATATTGTAAATTTTTTGCATTGCTATTTACTGTTATTCACGATTTAAAAAATTTTTGTTGCATTTACCATATTGAGTGATGCTCGTGTCGGTTAAATTTAATATTGTATAAAAAAATATTCACTTGATCAAATTTGACACTCAATTTAACATAAAATTCACACATTTTCTTTATGGATTTGTTTTATTGATTTAAATTTCATAATAATAAATAATCTAATAAGGGCCCTCGTAAAGTTGTTCTAAGGGTGTCGGAACGCGATCGATGCGTAGGAATACATACTTGCTCTCTGACAGCTCGCTGGGTACTAAGACTGGTTGTTGACCGTGTCGCAGTCCAGGTTGAGTTCGTACATTACCTAAGTTTCTGCACAGTAACTTTACGAAGTCTGTTTCGCTTGGTTTGATTTTGACTTCTGTCAGCAACTGTACCGGGACTCTGAGAGGGTTGCCGTACTACAACAACAATGGGCTTGGCTGCTTCAGTTGACACTGTGTCTTGAAGTCCACTTAAAGCATGCTACCGAATATCATCAATTTTTTGCTGAAATAAAAGATGCCGAGCAATGACTCGTGAAGCGTGATGACATTTTAAATAGCAAATATTCTCAATCGGATTTTGGTCTTGATCAAGGTGAAGCTTTATTACGTGGTATGCAGGATTTACGTGAAGAATTGAATGCTTTTAGTGAAACTGTTGCTAATTTGACCCATCGGGCTCAAACAATTGTTCCAATATATAAAAGACGACAACCGGTAAATAATCAATGCTCTGTACAAGCAATATGTGCTTATAAGCAGCAAGGTCAACTACAAATTGAAAAGGGAGAAACTTGTATCTTGCTCGATAACTCTAGTCGAGTTAAATGGAGAATTCGTAATTCAATAGGACAAGAGGGTTCAATTCCTAGTGCTTGCTTATTAATGCCTCCTCCTGACCAAGAGGCAATTGATGCTGCTGAACGACTTAAACGGTTATTCGATCGTTTTGTGAGCTTATGGCAAAAAAAACATTTACGTCTACGTCAAAATATGATTTTTGCTACAATTCGTGTTGTCAAAGGATGGGACTTTGACCAATTTCTTGCAATGGGTCCAGAACAGGGTACAGCGATACGGCATGCACTCAATGATGACGCAGATAAACTTTTAAGTGAGGGTGATCCAAATGATCCACAATTAAGACGTTTACGCCGTGAAATGGATGAAGTAAATCGTTTATTTGACGAATTTGAAAAACGCGCTAGAGCTGAAGGTAAATTAATTTAATTAAATTAGTTTATTTTTATTTTTTTCGTAGGCGGGGGTATATTCACCAATTATAAAAACATTTTATCAAATAACTGTCATACGATCTTAATTTCAATTAAATTTAAGTGTAAATTTTTTACTTGATGTTAGATTGAATACATAAATTTGTTTAGTACGAAAATAGTATTCTCTTCAGTAGTGTCTTATTAAAACTATTTCTGTATCGTTTGTGATGAAGAAATTATTTGCCAGCCGTAGAACTCGTGGTACTAAATAAATAATTTTAGCTTAAATTTAATTTTACAGATTTAAAACGTATTCAAATATTTTATTATACTTTTTAGAGGAAAGCAAACAAGTTAGCCGAATCTTCACAGAAGAATGCATTGCAATCAAAGGAAAACTTGAGGACATATTAATCTCAATTCTCGCTTTGGAAATTTACTTTGCTTCATTTCAAGAAGCGCCAAACGAAAATGGATGTGTGTATGCGAGAGTTGTCTGACTACGAGAGAAGGAATAGAGAAAGGGCGAAAAACAATATATTCGCTAATAAATTAATTTATAAAAAAATTGTAATTTATATTACAAATTTTTTTTAAACAATTATAATAAACTAAATATATATAAGCTTATAATATATGTTTGCCCCTTAACAAATATATAACAAAAAATATTTTATGCAAATAAATTTTGCGCGGCAGTTTTTTGCACTTGTCATTTTACTCTTATTCGTATGTGAATTTGATCAAAAATCATTTGCTCTGCTCTCTCACTGCAAGCAAACGGTTCAGTTTCTGTTATTTCTTCTTTCTCTATTTAACAACTTTTTTATATAGTTTTTCGATTTTCGTTTTTGCTGTTGTTTGTTTGCACAGAGTAGAACATAAATATTTTAGGCGGCCACCGTCTTGGAAGTCAAGTTATTTGTTTTTGAGGCCGTACACTACACACTACACACATATGGTGTGTTTGTTAGTTTGTTTAATTTGTTGTGCAAGCGATGTTTGCAAATTTTCTTTTTATCTTCCCTTTCTGTTAGCAGAAGTAGCCAATTTCCTCAAAGAATTACTATTTTGAATCTTAAATTATTATTTGTTAATTTCAGAGCTACCTCAAACAAAATAAATCAAAACTTATATGCTTTGTTAACTAAAAGCCTGCAGTAAATTATTGAAATCCAATGCATTTAAAAATGTACGCATGTACATGTAAATGAACTGCATGTAAAACAAAATTTTTGAACGTGCAGCCAAAAATTGCGACATCAGAAGCACATTACCCTATACGATATCTAGATATACTATAAAATATTATTATATATTTACATAGCTTCCTTAGCAAAAAAAAAAAAAATTGATTTT
>NW_024032378.1:0-10624 GCF_002237135.1 Teleopsis dalmanni | reverse complement strand
GGGGCCCCTTTTCTGACCGATCTGACTGAGATGTCATCCTACAATGTGAGGGACCTAGCTAGATTCATAGAACTGTCCAGTTGGTTCTCCTTTACCTAATGGGGGATTGGTTGCCTCTCTGTTGGGCTTTGGTCGTATACTGATCCCCTTGTCTATATACGAACATCGCTTTTTCCTTGTGGTACCACAACGGGCCATTATTTGTGCTCAAGTGGGCTTTCTTGGTAAACAAAGCCGTCACTCCAACTCCATTCAGAATTGTTGCAACTTCGATGAGAGCGGTATCAAGCTCTTTAAATGTGAGACACGCGTTTATCATTGTCCGAACTACATGACCCTTCGCGGACTTCACTGCTTCTACCCAAAGACCTGTTGGGATTTTTTATGGAGAAGCACTGAACGAGACCAATAATGTTATGGTCTTTATAATAATGTCTGAATAGCATGGGAATGGGCGTTTGTTCCCTGTTCCCAAATTTGCTATTCTGAATAATTTGAGAATGGGAGTTTTGTTCCCTGTTCCCAATTTTGCTATTCTGAATCGCATGGGAATGGGAGTTTTTTCCCAATTTTGCACAAATTCTTTCCCAAACAAATTGTTGGGGAGACAAGTTAAAAAAATATTAAAAATGGTTTAATTTAATATAAAAGTAACTGAAAATGATCAGATTTTTGAATATATTTTAATAAAATTATTATTATAATAAAATTATTGCAATAAATTTAATATTTTCAAAGTTTTATTTTTTTATTTTATCCACAAGAGTTGATTAGTTTTCCGAATATATTTTAAAAAATTTATTTTAATATATTTAATATAACTAAATTTTTATTTAATATATTTTATTAAAATTATTGTTTTAATAAATGTATAACAAATTTAAAATATTTAAATTTTTATTTATTTATTTTATTCACATGGGTTTTTTCCACTTATTAAAGTGTTAACTATTGTTTTTAAAACAATAGAAAAATGAAAGGAAACCAAATTCTGAAATGAATTCCTAGAATAAGTTAAAATAAACTTTTGCAATTATGTGCAGATAAAACATTGCTTCTTTTTTATTGTAACATCTGCACAATCACAAACTATTATTAGTTCATTAATTGAAGCATGAAGGACATTTTTATCCTAATTAAAAAAACTAGGGTCGCCAGTGGTCGAAATTCGACCAATAGAAAATACAATTTATTTATTTTAATAGTATTTAAATTTTATTGATGAATTTGATTAAAATATGAACAAAATCTAAAGTTGTAGAAAACAATTTAAAAAATAAATTAAAATTTATAATTTCATCTCGTGCAAAATTATTTGTTGTGTTTCTGGTTTCGGCTTAATTCTTCCTTGTATCATCAATCCAATCAAATCGTTTAATTTAAATTTGTCGTCATATGTGACCACATATGCACCTGCAAAAGAAGAAAATAATTAGTATAAAATATTGATGAATTGTTTGAATGAAATACCGATAAATTTCGAACTGATGCTCCATTTTGAAATCTTTTCAACAAATAAATTATCTTAACATCTGCTCCGTACATTTGTTCTTCAGGTGATATCGGAAAGTTATCAGTATAGGAATCAGCAATTTTGTAGAACAGCACCTTCTTCTGAAGAAATTCGAAATTCTGACGCAATTTATTGCGTTCATCCTTCAATTTTCTTTAATACCTTAAATAATAAAATAATTAAAAAAAAAAAAACAAAAAAAATTCCTTCGATTTTCAATTGATCGCGTTTATTCTTTATTGAATCCATAATTTCGACAATGCGACTTTGCACAACATCTCGCTCCCGTGTTAATTATCAAACAAATTCCTATACTCTGCCATCACGAAATCAAATCGCGGTATGCAGTGAAGGCAAGAAACAAAGAAATGAAATTGGCAAATGAACGAATGAAAAAAATTAAATATTGAAAAACATTCCAACTGAATGAAATCTAAAATGATAATAATGTATAATAATAATTCTATATTTTATATCACGAAGTTCTCAAAACTTCAGTGTAAACAATATTTTTTGTAAACACCCTTTCATCATTAGCCAAATGACCTTGTCCACCTTCATTACTGACATAAAATTTAAGCCCGTCAAATGATCTAACTCTACTCGCTGCAACGTAAAGTTGACCATGCGAAAAAATAGGTCTCCTCAACAATATTCCAACTCTATCAAATGTCTGTCCTTGGGATTTGTTAATTGTCATAGCAAATGCGCTGATGACTGGAAACTGTGTTCTTTGAAAATTAAATGGCAGTGCAGTCCCTGAATACGTCAAGTGTATGCGTGGAATCAAAACACGTTTTCCGCGAGCAACTCCAGTGAGTACTTCACAATCTATTGTGTTATTATGCATTGCTTTGACTCGCATTCTCGTCCCATTCACTAATGCTTGCTTCGTATTTAAATTTCGAATTAATAAAACTATCGCATTAATCTTGAGCTCCAACTTATGTGGTGGCAAACCACTTACAATCAAAGTATTCAAAAATTCTACTGGATAGTTGCACACCTCACTGTTATCCTCGCAAATAATTCTGTCAAAACTGTAATAAACCTTTTTTTCACCAGCGATGCGATTCAATACATCGTTATTGATAAGTCCACAATCTTCATTAGTTGGAGCTAACACAACTGACTTCAACATTCTATCTGATAAAATGGTTTCATTAATATCTCCAAAAATATCATGTACTATGTTAGATTCAACACCTATCAAATTTGCTGGAATTTCTACTAAATCTTTACCATTGCCAATTCTCTTTAGAAATTGAACGAATTCCAACTCTTCGGGGAGTGCTCTCATATTTTGAGTTAACGTTATATGATTGAAAAACGGAAATTCTGCCCAACTCGTAATACAATTTTCAATCATTACTGCTCGTGATGCATGAGGAACAACGGGCAATATTTGTCTAAAATCTCCACATAATAATACAGTTTTTCCAGCAAAAATCATTTGTTTTTTTTGTGAATCGTCGCATAAGTCTTTCAACAACGTATCAATACATTTTATCACTTGTAACGGACACATCGAAATTTCATCAATTATAAATAATGCCGCCGAATTAATAAATCTGGCATAACTACTATTTTTTTTTATATTCGGAACTGTATTTTCCATCAGATTTATAGGCAGTTTAAAAACATTATGGAGTGTCTTTCCACCAATCAATAAAGTGGAAGCAATTCCACTAAATGCACACGAAATACAGCGAAGATTAAGGGAATTTAATTTACGAATTATAGCCGTTTGTGTGAATGTTTTCCCACAACCTGCATGGGCTGTCAAACAAAACACATTTGATCCTGTATCGTGATATTGAACTTCACGAATAACTTTATCAATAGTATCACGCTGTTCATTATTTGCGCAATCATAAAGCTCATTAAATAAACATTCTTCTACAAAAGGATCAAAAATATCGAGATCAGTAAATTCTGGCATTATTGTAGGTGTAGGCAAACCAAGTGACGTACATGTAACATTATGTGTTAACAAAATTTCCTCGATTTCCAATAATACTCTATTAAAAGAAACATCTACACTACAACCATCTCTAACGAAATCTTCGCTTAAATTATCTCTAAATTCCACCCAAAGTGCTACTGCATTTGCTGGAATATTTAAGGCACAAATAATCGCAAACAAATTACGCATTTGTTTTGCTGAATTAAATGTCTTAGCTTCATTCAGACAAACTCTCCACTCATTATCATTGGACGCAATTCCCCTAGCATGACATGCTTCGATAAATGTGCTATAAACAATTCCATTGAATGTACGCACATCTTCATATGATTTTGGCCCTGTTACATGCAACAAAAGTAATCTTAAATGGAATAGCTCGATTTCTTTGGGAGACACCATATACATCCGAGTAATAATTTTATCTCCTCCTCGTTGTCTTTTTTGCCAAGATTTTCTACTATCAATCCAAACATAATGCAATGGAATTTCTATATACGTATATTGATTAGCAGATGAATCACTTTGATTCAATTGAAAGAAAGCTAATAGCTTCGTAAGCTTAGGATTTTCTACTGCTTGTCTTTCTTGGCCTTCGCGAAATATAATATTTTGTCTTTGTGGCAAATGAATGTCAAGACGAATTATAATATGAGACTGAAAATGCATAGGAAATTCATATATTCGCCACATAGCCTCAGTTGATCCCACATATCGACCATTCAAAAAATTTCTAACTTCATCTACTTCAACTTGTACTTGTTGGTCATTTTCGTTTGTGCTTTCACTTTGAATTAAAACAGTTGCACTATCAAAACCCTTATATACATATTTATATAAGTATTTAATACTTTTGACTGAAGTGCACACCTCGACATTAATGTGACAATTATATTTTGCAAGCAAATATGGGTTGTATGGAACGACATAACGATTATCTAAAGACTTTCCTCTAACATCAACGGAAACATTATTATCGCGCCGTCTATACAACGGATAACCATTAACTGATTCTTTCGTTAATTGTACAAAATCCTTTGGAAATTGTTTTGAACATTTTCCATCTTGCATACATACAGAGCTTGGATTCAAAACACCGCATGGACCGTGCATCATGTGTTTGACAACAAATTCATGTAATTTTGGCTGCAAATTTTTATCCGGTATCTCTGCACAAACTATTTTATCAATATCAGCCGGCCCGACAATTTTGTCATTTTCACATAAAGTTATCAAAATGTGAGCATGAGGCAAACCTCTTTTTTGAAATTCGATTGTATATATAAGAGCCTCAACTTTGCCAAAAATATATTTATTCCAAATGTCAGAAATGAGTTCTTTTAACTTCGATTTAAATACACGCACAACTATTTCAGGCCTGAAATGAGATGATTCATTAGGATCAATATTATATACAATTTCCGCCCAATTCGGATTGCAAGTCATTGTAACAAAAAGCGATGGCTTGCCGAAGTATTGAACAATTGACATTGCATCTAAGTAATTTTGATACATGTTTCTCGGAGACCCAGTGAAGGATGAAGGCAAAATCACTTTACGACCTAAGCTACCATCTCCTACTTGATTCGTTTGCAAATAATCACTAATATTGTTATACACATCTGCCCTCAAATTTACTTGATTCTGTCTTATAAAATGTAGTCGACATCCTTCTATTCTCACATACATATCAACAATGTATTGCAAAAATAGTTTTTGCGATTTATGCAAAAAGCTAAATTGATCCCTTATTGCAAATCTGAAACATGCAAATTGTAACATTGTAACTTTATTTCGAATCTGCCTACCATTAGAATTATGTTGCACGTTATGCGATATATTAACGTGCCAACCAAAATCTCCATTTGGGAATAGTAAAGGATATGCCAATGGATCCAAAGCGGAATCTAATACTGATACATTCTTAACCACACCATTTGTTTTTGAAAAAGATATCATATTTCTCTCAAATGGTGGTTCACCATCTACAGTCGTGAATATAACAGCAACATCAGTTCGAGTTGCATCATTATATCTTCGTATATCTGTATCACGATTCACGGTAATTGCCATACAAATCTCTTTTTGTGCATTGCATACTCTATCACAATGTTCTTTCATTGAACGAAATGAACGAATAAATGGATTAATTCTATCCAATTCAACAGAAATTTGTTTCATTAAAACAGCATCGCAAGTTTTATTTGATTGCTCTCACAGCGGTATCGACATCGTAAAAATACAACTGGGCATAATTTGGCGTACGACCATGCGCTGTGATCATGGGTCCTGCTCTGTGATAAAATATGTCGTGAATTTTGAAATGATAAATTCCTCTTAAAACTGTGTCCGAAATATAAGCTTCCGAACTGACCATAGCATAGGCCGAATTGTAGCTTCGAATATTGTCAAAATAATTTTTGGACTTTTTCTTTATATTTTTATCATTTGATGTGAGACCGTCATACAAAGAATTAAAAAAATCATTTTGTGTTAATAGTGGAAGATGAACTTTACCCTTATGACAACACATAGTGAAGGAATTTCTTTCACGCATTGTAGACTCTGAAGCAAAATGCTTAGCTAAACAATGCCTACAAACCAAGTTCATAGAACCAATATGAAAGGGATCAAAATTAGACGGTACTTCAACCAATGCACATTTGAACGAACTTCGCAAAGGAACTGAATTATTATCAACATTATCATTAACTTCAATTAAATTTAAATTTGTATTAATTACATTTTGTGTTCTACGCAACTGCATATTTTCTCTACGTCTTTGTCTCTGTACTCTCCCTGTAAGCGATTTATGGTAAGGCATGATAAAATAGATATACCTATGTGTGCAATATACTTCCAAAAAAAAATTTTAGTAATTAAATGAATGACTGATTAGCAATAAATACCGAACATACAAATTACGTTTACAATTCCATTCACAAATTGAAAATATAGAAAAAATAAACTCACCAATAATAAAAAAAGCAATGGGATATCGTCACATCACACGATGAAATTATCTCTCGAATTGTTAATGTTGATTCAACCAATTAATTAATCTTAATTATCGCACAATTCACAATTAAAATTTATCACAATTAAAATTTATCACAATTAAAATTTATCACAATTAAAATTTAACTATCCCACAATGCACTTGTAATTAATCTAAAAATTTCAAACACACCAAAATAAAGCGAATGATTTCAAGGATTATATCCACTTCAATGTCTTTTTTTTTCACAAACAATACTTGAAATTTAATGAGTATTAAAAATGTAATATATTGTAACCGAATTCAGTGTAGCAACACACAAAGTCCAAACACAATTAAAAGTGGAAAAAAATCGCACACACAAATCCACCGTAAACAATACACAATTCGCCACAAAAAAAACCTTGAAAAATACATGTATTTTGTTGTTGTGGTCGCTAAATTTACGTCAACGCATTTTACCTGCGTTTCCGTAAACATACATGCGAAAAAATAACATTGTGTTCTTCTGCACGTCTTTACCTGTTTAACGGTATAAATTTTATCCATATATTTATCCATATATTGTAACTTTATTTCGAATCTGCTTACCATTAGAATTATGTTGCACATTATGCGATATATTAACGTGCCAACCAAAATCTTCATTTGGGAATAGTAAAGGATATGCCAATGGTTCCAAAGCAGAATCTAATACTAATACATTCTTAACTACACCATTTGTTTTTAAAAAAGATATCATATTTCTCTCAAATGGTGGTTCACCATCTACAGTCGTAAATATTATATCTTCGTATATCTGTATCACGATTCACGGTAATTGCCATACAAATCTCTTTTTGTGCATTGCATACTCTATCATAATGTTCTTTCATTGTACAAAATGAATATCTCTCGAATTGAAGTGTTGTTAATGTCGATTCAACCAATTAATTAACCTTAACTATCACACAATTCACAATTAAAATTCATCACAATTAAAATTTAACTATCACACAATACACTTGAAATAAATCTAAAAATTTCAAACTCATTAACCTTAACTATCCACATTTCACAATTAAAATATATCACAATTAAAATTTATCAAAATTAAAATTTATCACAATTAAAATTTAACTATCACACAATGCAAATAAAACGATTGATATCAAAGGATATTTCCACTTCAATGCGTTTTTTTTATTCACAAACAATATTTGAAATTTAATGAGCATTAAAAATCTGATTGTAACAGAATCCACAAAGTCCAAACACACAAAGTCCAAACACACAAAGTCCACTTTTTTCTAAAAGTGGAAAAAAATCGCACACACAAATCCACCGTAAACAATACACAATTGGTCACAAAAAAAAACTTTGAAAAACACATGTATTTTGTTGTTGTAGTCGCTAAATTTACGCCAACGCATTTTTACCTGTGTTTCCGTTAACGTACATGCGAAAAAACAACATTGTGTTCTTCTGCACGTCTTCACCTTTCCAACGGTATAAATTTTATCCATATATGTCAACGGCAACACAGTTAAAAGGGGGTAACACACTTTTATGTTAGCGTAATTATATATAGATTAAATCATAATTTACGCAAATTTTGTATAAAAGCAGTGAATGTTTGAAAATAAAGACATTGAAGAATTGATATCATAACGTAAGGTTGTTTTTTAATTAGTTAAAAAAGAGTTAAAAATTTAGAAAAGAGTTAAATTTAACATGTAAGTTTCTGCGGTTGATCCTCTGTTGCAAAATTTCTTGCTCCTGTTCTTGAGCCAAATTCTCCGCTAAAATTCGAAATGCAATTGAATGCATTTTTGAAAACTTTTTTAAAATTTTTTATTTAAATAATCATTAACAACTGCACAATTCTTGTTTATTTTGCTCATGCACAATTCTTTTTATATATTTATTTTACTCATTAAAATAAAAGTTTTTTATTATTTAATTTTTTATTATTTATTATTTACTTATAAAATAACTTATATTTATTTCCGATAATTTGTGCAGCAAACAAATAATGCGATTTTTACATTTAAATCAACATATGATACGCAATTCTTTTCTTTGTTTTGCTCATTTTCGCACTTTTCGTCATTAAAAAGTAGCATGGTTGCCAAAATTTAACAAAACAAATTTGAAACTGTTGTTGTTCCCAAAACTGCTGTCTCCCAAGCAATTCAGAATAAGGGAGTTGTGTGTTTGGGAACAGCGTGAAAATAGGGAGTTATGTTCCCTTGGAGTATTCAGAATAGGCCTGGTTATATTTAATGTTAAAGGTTTTTTATTTGAACTGAAGGCTGCGCCAAGAATATGTTGTGTTTCAGATGTGAAATAATATAAAAAAAACACTGGTAATTCGTTTTAAATACGACAAAAGTTTATTTCTTTTTTTTGTTCCTTAGCAATATAATTATTATTTTTGTTTGTTATTGGAAAGAACAATTTTTAGTTGCTACTCTAACATTTCACAGTTCTATATATGATTTGCTGTTGTTTAAAATGTCATTATATTGTTCTTATACACTACTGAAATATTTTCAATATGAACTTATGTTATTATTTTTTCACTTTATATAATTCATAATACGAGTATATACTATTTGATCAAAAAAGAACGAGAAGTTAAAAAAACACGCAAAATTTTAATTTTTATAATTTCCCTTATTATCGCCTTCAAAGTACTCTTCTCCTGCGGAAATATATCTTTGCCAATGCTTGATTCAATTTTCCATACAAGTTTGATAGGCCGCCGAAGGTATGGCCTTTAGTTCGCGCAGCGAATTCTCTTTTATGGCTTCTATGGTCTCAAAACGCGTTTCTCGCAATGGCAATTTGAGTCGGGGGAAGAGGAAAATGTCACACGGGACCATATCTGGAGAGTACGGTGCTTGGTTGATGATATTGGTGAAGTTTTTAGGCCAAAAACTGCGACACAACCAACGTTGTGTGATCCGGTGCGTTATCGTGGTGCAAAATTCATGAGTTTTCCTTCCATAAATCTGCCCTCTTTTTGCGAATGGCCTCACGCAAACGACGCATAACGGCAAAATAATACTCCTTATTGACCATTTACCGTCCGAAAGGAATTCATAGTGCACCACACCACGAATATCGAAGAAAACAGTCAGCATAACCTTGATTTTGGACCGACTTTGGTGTTCTCTTTTCGGTTTCGGCTCACCTTCGAAGCACCATTCGGTCGATTGTTGTTTGGTGGGCATGTCAAATTCATGGACCCATGTCTTATCACCAGTTATGATGCATTGGATGAATGTGTGGACACTATCTGCGTTGGAAATCATCTCTGTGGCCACATCAAAACGATGCTTTTTTTGAATGAAATTCGGCTAAAAATCGCCACACGAAAATTTTTGGACTTCTTTGTATAGACGCCAAACAAAAACTAATCGTACGATATGCATTAAATTTTGACAGAATGTGTATAATAGTGTTGCCAGCATGAGAAGAAAAAAATTTGCTGATAGGATAAGCGCAGGAATTTAAAAAAAAGAACGATTAAGTTCTTTTTTGATCGCAGGGTATTATTATTATAATCAGGTTTATGCAAATGTTCTTCCTTTCACATATTTTTTAATAATATCTATTTATATTATGTTATGTCTGCCTGTTGTTATTAGTGTGGTCCTTAGATGCCTAGCATGGCACGGTGGCAGGCCAGGTATGCTCGCCGGTTTCGGGGTGTGGTTCTTGGCATCCAGTCACCACCGCAGATATCAAACAAAAATAAATAAAAATCGTGCCATTAAATAATTGTATATATATATGTCTCCAAATCTATGTAAACCAATAGAGAACATTTTTACCCCTCCCAGTAACCCTACCAATGTTTAATATGTATTATCAGTTTATTAACATTTCACCTTACACATACCTCGTGGTATGTCCCTGTACTACCCATAGAGCCTATAATTTATCCAACCATGATTAGGCTATTTCTATATCTGTCACTTATGTTTAAGAGCAACAAAAAAAAGAATTTAAAATTTTTATAATTTTTACATATTTTTACAAAAATATTAAACTTTACTGATATGTAAAACAAATTTTCATTTTTAATAAACTTTTCTCACTTGTTATTAGTATATTAATGTAAACAAAAAAAAATTCATAAGATATTCACAAAGGAATTTTA
>NW_024032377.1:0-10626 GCF_002237135.1 Teleopsis dalmanni | reverse complement strand
TTATAGTTCAAAACTTTTTATTTAAAAAAGAGATTTTTTAGGCATTTTTAATTTTTAAAAAATTAAAATTAAATTATAAAATATATATTTTATATAAATAATAAATTTTCTAGTGTATGAGACTTTTTATGTTCGTATAACAAATTTAATATAATATATTAAAGCATATGTAAACTGCAAAATAAGCAAACTTTTTATACTGCTTCAAGGATAAACATTCTTTTCGCATTTAATTGCTCCACTTTGTACTGAGCATCACATATAAATTTAATATTTTATTAAACAATTTTGATAATTTTATCAAAATTAATGCAGCATAAAATTTGGTTAACCCTGCCGACATAATAAGACAAAAACCCAGCGCACATCTGCAGAGAGTGGCAAAGCGGAATTAATTAATTTCACTTGACTTACTTGACTCGTAGAGGCATATGCACTACATTGTGGCATACTTTCAGGCAAGTGAAAGCGTGAACTAGGCTTTTCCTACCAGTATCCCCCGTGCTACACATACCTGTAAGCACACACAAATACAAGTACATATGGTGCATATGTCAATATGCGTACCTCGAGGTGATAAAGTGCATTTGTATGCGTGTATACTACGTATTTACATTTGTAAAAGTGCTTTCAAGCGCATTTCACCATTACGAGCAGATTTCATACTTCGTCTTTCAAGGACACCGAAAGTTGCACTTTCAGCCAACTAACAAGGGAGTTAGCAGATACATACAGATATACATATGCATATTATATGTACATATATACCATTGTACATCAAACCATCCCACTTGAATAAATTCAAATTAAAAAATTTTATTTTGGTGCTTCATTAAAAATGTTCACTAAAAACTGAGTGAAAAAAATTTTTTTTTGTGGTATTTTCTTTTTTATTATAGAAAATTTATTAAATAAAAATATGCGCGGAAAATATATGAAAATTGTATTTAATTTTTTTTTTCTGTTTACATTCATTGTACATTTTATTTGCAAATTTTTTGGTAAAATTTTTTTCTAATATAAAATGATTTGCTTCAAATATTTTGGTAATATTATTTTAATTTCGTTTTTAAGTTTTTATTCATCGTAATTGCGTATTTCATTTATGCATATAGTCTTAAGCAAATAATTCATCAACAGTTGAGTTTTTTAAATTAATATTTGTATTTATATTACACAAAATATTTGAAAATTTTGTGAATGAAATTATATTAAAAAATATATACAAAAAAGTTACTCATACGCCATGGAGTGCATGAAGTGCAATCTAATAGTTTAAGCTAAAGTAAATAAAGTAGAAGAAAAATGTTATTTAAGTTGATATTTAATAAAAATCATATATTTTCTCTTAAATGTTTCTCTAAGATTTGTCAGTATGTCGGTGATTATACTTAGTGAATAATCTTAAATTATTCTATTCACTGTAGTTTATAATTTATTATGGAAGGGCAAAAAATAGCAATTGGAATAGCGAGTATTTGATTTTTGTCTAGAATCCTAGAATAACTAGTATTTTAGAAATTTGATTTTTTCTAGCATTTAAGGGAAAAAGCTAAGATTTAGAACAGTGATTCTCCACCAATAGGTGGAGAATCACCACCTATTGTGACCTATATAGTGACCGAGGACCACTATGATATTTTTATTTTTAGTAGGAACCACAAAGTTCAAGAATAATAAACTGTATGATAATTTTAACATACTTTATTTATCTCTGGTATAATGTGTAATGAACTGTATAAGTGTATAGGTACATTATATAGGGTACAAAATAGGTATATAATTACTTGGAAATTATTTGTGTTTATTTGATAATGAGTGAGTTCACAGTGAAGAAACTATAAGTTATTTATTCATACCTATTAAACTTGAATCGCGAACTATTTTTATTACCATCTCGCGAACCACCGGTTAAAAAGCGCTGATTTAAACCTTAGGCAAGAAATCTAGGTTTTTCTAAGCTAGATGCTATGGGCGTGCTAAAGGTTGAGAGACTTATGTAGGTGGAGCTGCGTGAAGTTGTTACACAAGCGCGGGTGATAGGTTATACTTTCTGAGGGAGGCACTTGAATGATTCTCATCGCAGCATAGCATGATGTATTGGGGAGGGTTTACGCGTATGGTTAGTGAGGACTCGGAGGGAAGAATGGTACGGGTTGATTTGTCTGAGGCTGGGGGAGGACTATATAACCGGATGAGGTAACGACTGGCGACCATCAGAAGATACTCTTCGATTGGAAAAGTGCTTGATATCCCCTTTGCTCTTGTAGTTGGTGCAATCTAGGTGCGATGTGTATCATGTATGCAACTAAAAATGTAAAGATCATCAGCACACACTGAGGAAGAAGTTAAAGAAAAACTTGAAAATGTTGTATTTGTAATTATATTTATATTTGCATTTGTATTTGTATTTGTGTTTTATTAAAACTTAAAATTATTATAATTAAAAATATTGATTAGTACTAGTTTTTGATAATTTAATTTTTATTTATAAAGAGGTTTCTTCGAAAAGTAGTGAACTACAATATTAAAAATTGTTTTTTATATAATTTTAATTTATTGTATTTTTGATCGACCATACAACTATTTTGAATATTGTCAAATACCCATTATCAGTGGTCTTTAAATTATTTCTAATATTTAATTATTCGTAAATAAATTTTTGAGACTGCAAGTTATATTTATTAATACAAAAAAAAAACTCGTGAACTTAAGTCATATCTTTAAACAGTAAATAAAGTACTTTTTAGTTTTCTTAGTCTTTTATCAATATATAATCATCATTATCATAACATCAGTACAATACATTATTACTTTTTTATTTAAGTTCCTTTCATTTTAAATGACTTTTCTAACCTCTAACTTCGTTTCACTTATGGCATAATTGCTTTATTGGAATGATTCATGTTGTGTATTTTATAATTTTGGTTTAATAGAACAATTGTGCATGACAGTATTTATATGTCATTCCTTTTAAATCTTCATAATACCACTAAAGTAGTTCTCATGTGATTCTCATGAGCAATTTTAATGAATTGTTTTCTTGCAGTATTTGCACCTCAAACAAAGCTATTTTATACAATATGTGCATTTAAATTACGGTTGCTATTTATTTTATTCGTTGCATTGCATATCTTTTGTTGCAGTTCAGCCTTTATGTATTATAGCTATTAATTTTTGCAAGATGTTCACATATTTACTCCAGCAAATGTTTAAATCAGCGAACAATTTCTAATTAAAAAAATTTCGCTGAAATTAAATGCCAAAATTAGTTTCGTTAAACTAATTAAAACAGACTTGGAATATTTCAAGACATCTCATATACATGCATTAGTCCTGGCATATGCAAATTATGCATGCAATATGCAAACGCAATTGCTTAAATCGGAATAATTTATGCAACTTCTGCATAGGATTCATGTACGAATGCTGCACGTTTGCAATAAGTCTCTCCGTGCATCCATTTGATTATTACTTTCTGGTTTTTGTGGTTTGTTGAAGATTTTCTTGTAAGTTTTTAATCATGTAACAGTTGAATTCATTATGGGCGCCACCCGAGATAGGCACACGTATCTCATGAAAACAATTTAGAAGAGTGTCTATAGTTGATATCAGTAATGTATGCTCCAGTTGTTCTTGATTAAAATTACAGTTTTATTTAAAATTAAGAAAAATTAAGTTTTTAATATGTCTAAGTGCTTGGAGACACATATGTGGTTAGATATAAATATTGCTTTGCAAGTCATTATTGTAATTATCGCTAAAATTCTTTCTACTACAATGTAGTGTACGTTTTAATTGTAGAAATATGAAGATATTCCTATGGAAATATTTATAACCAAAACTTTTTTTATAATCAATTCTTGAGAAACTCTTAATATAAAACTAGTTTTTCATTTTGCTTCAGTTGAACTCATTGTTTGGTTAAATTCCTGCTGCATTCTTCTTTACTTTAATGCCATTTTTTGCAATGCATGCAATGTTTATGAAATTTTTAAAAGTCATGAATTTTAAAATCAACTTTGCGGATAGATTGTTGTCGTATGAGAAGTGTGCCTTTTGAGTTTGTCGCGTTCTTAATTTAAAAGTTTCTGCGCTTAGGTTCCGTACCAAGATCTTGAGGCGGTGCAACGCGTCTTTCTTTACATTCAAACACATACGGCCGCGGCGGTGGCATATTTGCTGACAAACGCGCACAAATTCGTTGCATACTTTGCGGTGCATCATTTCTACTTTGCATAATAATAATTCAGCGTCATGCCACACAAGTTCTCACAGGCGTTTTGCATGAAATATGTAAAATTTTCTTTTCCTGCATGAGTCTTGGCACACTTTGGCTGGCTTATATGCTTCAGGCAACGTGGAGCATATGCCCATACAAACCGAAGTGCTGCAACCTACTTGCACTTAAAATAGTCGCAATTTTTTTATGGTAAATAGCAGAAAACAATTTGCACTCGTAAGTGAGTAATTGTGTTACGGCCTTAAATGGCAATTTATATGCATATACGTAACTTAACATAGGTATTGTAGTTTGATAGGAAATAAATTATTGCTCACTTCCTTTGAACTGCTTTTAGGAAACTTGCTTCAAGCTTACAATTAAAAATTAATGTCTTAATTAAAGGAATCTATACTTATATAGAAATTATAAGAAAGTAATAGAATTATGTCAAATGTAAAATGTAGCGACTTTAATGACGTTTTCAATTGGTAAATGTGGATATAATTTAGATTGACTTTTGAACTATCTATTTTTAGAATAATCTTAAATTTTTATAGTAGTGTTAGTAGACATTTACCATATATTTCACATAAACATATATGTCGAATCTAATCGCAGTTTATTTGCCGGGCCACATAAAATAGGGAAATCTTGCTACTCTGGCAAAATATCTAGAGTGTTAAAAATTAGTCTCAAGTGTTTTACATTTTCCTCGAGATTTACAAACCGAAAAGAAAATTTGCACTAAAAATGGATATCGATCGAAAAAGTTGCCCCAGATCTACCAATCGAAAACGGCATAAGTATTTATATATTTATATTAAAACCTATAACTCCTAGGAGGAACATAGGGCCGCGACATAAGTATTTAGTTCCACTTTATTTATATGGATTATCTTTTGGATCCTACTGAATTCATTTATTTTAAATTTTACAGTTGACCAAACAGATGTTTCAAATATAATTAAATATTCATTATTAGCAATATTAAAAAATCAATTTTAAAAGTATTATCCATATGACTATATTTGAGCAAGCTCACAAGTCCAACACACAAAACCACAGTACCGGTTCTAAAATTGTATCTTGTGGATCGCAAATATTCCTCACCGTTTTTTTAATGAGGTATAAAACAGCCTAAGTTAGTTAGAGATTTTAACTCACTAAAATCATAACAACGTGCGATGGCTAGCTTTCTCGGGATTATCGATTTGGTATTTTGTCAAGAGGCTGTTCAGAGCACGAACCTCAAACGTCTGTTTATTGTCGTCATTTAGTCTATTCACTACACATTTCAGTTTGTAGGTTTTTATATGCTATCGTTTCAGCTATAATACTGCAGCTATACTTCTTGGAAAATAACCCCCCTCTTGTCATTTACTCAGAATGATCATCATTTTGATCATTTTGTTAGAGAAATTTTTGCTGATATGGTAAAGAAGTCATGAAAACCAAGATATGGTATTGTTGAACCAACATGATACATCGAGTTAGAATATTTTAACTTGAGATTTTGTTAAAATCAGGTTAAATCAACTAAATTATTTTTCTGAGTGGGAGAACTGTAACATGATTTGAGTTGCGAATGTCATATTGCTACTTGGGATAGTAGATATTTTAAAACCTCCACGAGTAGTCCCCATTTTTCTTTAAAGCAAACGTCAAAACGAAATCTCCCATGTTCCATGTTCCCATGTCCCATGTTCAATATTGCTTTGACAGTTAGGGCAGTAGGGTCTATCTGCCGCCAGAAATCAGTGAAGATATTCTAAGAGACAACTGTGACTGCTCAATATCTGAATCAAATAGAAATCCACTTCACTATGAGTTCTTATCACCCATTCTTTGATGTTGGGCATAAGTGCATAAGTCCAGTTCTTTAAACGATTGCTTTCAATTCTGCTGCCATTCTTTAAGTGTATACGAGCGTTCAGTAGATTTTTGACATGTTGTCGGTGTCATGTCTTGACTGTAATAAAAGCGGCTAAGTTTTTTATATGCATGTCCACTGGTAGCTTTCTAGTAATGATACAGATTGCTGAATAGATCTGAAAAGAACAAATTGGGCACTGTTCTATAAGCGCAGGTAACATGTAATGCACTGTATCTGTGTATTTGTGTCTGTGTCCCACTCCATCTGTATCGTATCATGCCTGAACTTGACTAAATCTATTGTAAGACTAGACATTGACGATTGAATCCAATTTGAATCAAACAATAATTGGGGATAATATGACGAAGACATGATACTACATGTACGCCTAATTGATACTACATGAACTTAGTAGAAAGCCTACTGGAAAGATTATCTTGTACTAATCATATATGGTCGTATCATGCCTGAACATGATTAAATCTATTGTGAGACTAGACATTGATGATTGAATCCAATTTGAATCAAACAATAATTGGGGATAATATGACATGATACTACATGTGGGACTAATTGCTACTACCTGAACGTAGTAGAAAACCTACTGGAAAGATTCTCTTGTGGTTTTTTGTGTTAGGACTAAAATCAACTAATTGGTCCGATCACTCGTCACATCACTTGCGTCAAACATCTCTTTCTATTAGCTTTGTGAATAATAGTTCGCATTCACTTTGTTTGAAGGAAGAAAGATGATCACCACGGTACATTTTCTTTAAAATTCCTCCATTTTTTAAGACTCAGACTTAAGTTTCTGAAATCAGACAATATATGTAGCTTCAATATCAGTATTTTGTTTCTTTCAAGCATTATCCGTTTCCTCAAAAGAAGCCGAACAGTTTTATAAAATTTCGAAATGAGTTTCAAAGTACAATGGATCTTTACGATCTTTACGCTCCCAAGACTTAGTTTTAGTAGGTTATAGTCGCACGTGGTGACCTTCGATGTGTTCCAGTTACTGACATTAGTAAATATTAGACTGTCTGTTGGTCAGTTTGCACTCAATAATCGTAGCGATACTATATAATTTTGATAAAGTTTTTCTCAGTGCTATCGTTATATGGTCAAAAAAGAATGTAATGAATTGAAAAATTTATTATGGTTACTTATGTACTTGAATTATTTTTCCAAGCAATCATTAAGTTATACTCGTATTAAGTGGATTTAATTGATTTAATGTTTTCGATAAGAAAGAGGAAGTTCTTCATGAAACTGATTCATTTAAGTTTAATTAACCCGTGTATATATTGCTATTTAGTGGAAGGTGATTTTAGCACCTTTAAAATATGTTTTTAAATTATTTAAATATTAATTTTTTTAATAGTTTAGTTTTTTTTTAATTTCAATTGAGTTAAACAAAATTGAAATTATCAGCTAAACTCATACATATTAAAGGGATTTAAGGGATATAAAGAATAAATCTACCTAAAACATTGTAAACGTAATCCTAAGTACTTTTCAAATCACATATTTAGCTCTCAGTCCTTTTAGTGTATACATCGTTGTTGTTTTTTATCTATTTAATGTCTTAAATTACACAATGTAATATCCGCCGGAAGTCATAAACGACTTACATGAGCCACTTTCCAAATCTTTACAAGTCTTTTGCGATTGTTATAACTTTTTTGCTCTTTTAAGAAAAATTTTTTTTATTAATTTCAGTTGCGGTTGTTGCTGTCTTTGTATTTATTATGTTGCGGGATGTGTTGTATCACTTGTAATGTTGCCACATGTTTCATTTATCTGCTGTTCTTTTGTATGCAAAAGAATGAAATTCCTTTCAGCAAATGTGTTGTTATGTCATTTCTTGGCACCACACATGCCACTTTATTCTCCAGCTGTTAAAATATTTGAAAAATGCTTTTATTTTAAATAAAAAAATTAAAATATTTAAAATTTTTTCAAGCATTGCTCAGAAAATGTGTGAAAATTTAAATCTCAATAAGATAACTATGAAGATTTAATTGATCAAAGTATTTAATTAAATGAATATTGCCTTTTCTTTTGAAATTTAAAAATTTTTTATATACTGAGGGAAAAGTATCTGATTATTGATAATCATTCGTAGGGACATATTTGTTGTAAGGGATGTGACAGAAATCATTGCATTCTTGGTCAAAATGTAAAGGAATGCCAAGAGCAGATGAGATTTGCATTCAATTTATTGCACATTGAAATCCTTTTAAGTTACTTTATTTAAACTACGATTTGGAAGTTGGAAAATATCCCAAAAATGCTTGAGAAAGTATTTCAAGCGCAATATAAATGTACAGTTTGAACAAAACAGCTAAATAATTCAATATAAATTGAATATATATCTATTTATATTATTGTAGATAATTTTTTCCTTTTTTTAAGTTTATTATAATTCAATTATATTTAAAAGTTATATTGTGTTTGTATTTATTATATTGTAAAATATTAATAATTTTTAATTTTAATAAATTTATTTGGACAGATTTCGAACAGAAGTGAACTACAACAACAAAAATTACATTTATATTATTTTAATTAATTTAACAATTAAATTTAACAATTAAAAATAAAAATGTAAATAATTAATTTAATTATTTTACAGCTGGTTTATGATTTTGTTCTAATACATAATACAGCAAGTGAATTTGTTAATAAAATTTTCACAGCAAATTAACAAACCTATAAAAAAAAAGAGAACATACAAATTAAGTATGGCTTTGGGTCGGTTGGCTAATGAACGCTGACTCAGAGCTTGAAATTTGGCAGGGCACGAGTTCAATATCTTGTATTTGCAATATCAAAAAATTATTTAATATTAATTAAATACAAGAATTAATATCAAGACCACTAATGATGTATGGTCAGACAAAAATTCAATTAATTAAAATAAAAATAAATAAAAATAGTTTTTGTTGTTGTAGTTTACTATTGCTCAAAAACACCATACTTTATGTTACAGTAAAATAGTAATTAGCAATTACAGATAGCCCAAAACCTAGCTTTAAGAAGACTGTTTAAGATTCCATGGTATATTAGATCAACAGACATACATAGAGATCTTTAGGATTAACTCAGTGAAAAAATATGTCAGAGACAGAGCTCTAAAATTATTCACTAAAGTTGATACGCTACTTAACCCCGCCCTAACAAACCTCAAGTCCACTTCTGGATTCTCAGGAAGATATGTTGATTTAAGGTCTCTCATCAACTAAAAGACAAATAAATTATATGATTTCTTAGCCTAGTTAAAGCCTAGTGTGGGGTAGTGATAAGCCCCCAGCCATTATTGAGTAAAAGTGCGTAAGAGCACAAACTCAAGAACAAGAAGAAGAAGTAAAATAGTCAGTACTGTCATATTGATGTTAAAATCAAATGAAAAATAAATTAAAAATGTTTTGTTTATGTGCAGAATATTTTACATTATGCTTTGTTTATCATCTCTTAGGTATTCTTAGCTAATTTATTATAATCTGTAAGTTGTATCAAAATTAACTAAACTTTTTTGGTTTTGCTAGCTACCTACATACGATTACCAAAACTCTTTCGAATCCAACGCAGATTCAAAGATTCCCAATGATAAACAACTTTGTGGCTTCACTGTAAAAGTACAGATCTAATTAAATCCATGTTTTATATAAAGTACAAATTTCTGCCTGATACTCCTTGTCATGCATTTTTTTCAATTTAATATTGGGAACGACAATCCAGTAACACTCCAAGAACTGGACCGTACTGATACAAGTTTACCTAAGTGTGATGCTATTTACTTGTGGAGATGATATTGTTCCGTCTGTCAGTCTTTGTGGTTTCTTCTTACTTAAAAAAACAAGTAAAGCAAATGGGTCTTACAGTAGACGAAAAAAAACTAAGTACTTTCTGCAAACAAACGAATTCCTAGGACGTCTTGGAACCCATATTATGGGTCGTATGACACCTATAAATTCAAAATTGTGCCGACAGTGTTGAGAATACCTTAAAAGTATTCAAGAGAAAAATTTCTTGACAGATCTATGGTCGCTTATTGAATATGCCTGATCTGCTGTATGGTGCAGAAGTTTCAAAAATAACCAATAGTATTAAGAAGGCCTTAGAAGTTTTCAATAGAAAAAATCTTTGGCAGAGCTATGTTTCCTTAAGTATTATGGCAACGAACATTCTAATTCGATGTGCACATTGACATAATTAAACTTATCAAAATAAAGCGGTTTCACTGGTTTGATCATGTCGTATGAACGGAAGAAAATGCTTCGGGTTAAAAGGTGATAGATCGGTGACCGCTGATGGAGAACGGAAGTAGTCGTCCACATTCTTGGAGAAATTGTGTTCGTTGACGACCGATGAAAGAATTTGATACTACCAACTAGTGACAGCTAGCCATTACTCGATTTGGCTGGAAAAGGATACGTATTTTTTTAAGCAATAAACTATCATCTGAAATAACTGTTTGTCATCATTTTGTAAACATGGTAATGGTTTACACCATGCTAAGTTTAAA
>NW_024032376.1:0-10636 GCF_002237135.1 Teleopsis dalmanni | reverse complement strand
ACTTCAAAATAAATAATTTACACAACGTTTTTTGTTCAAAACTAATTCATTTATTAATAAGCATTTATTCAACAATGCAAGCAACTATAGGTATATGACAAATAAAAAAATGAACAAACACCACCGATTGGGCATCCGAACATGCAGCGATCTTAAACGCGACTGATTTAAAGCGAAATTGTATAATATATAGAAGCGTATCAAGAGAGCGATGCGTTTATTATATTGATTTCCTACAACAATAGCTAAGCTCATTATAAAAAATCTACATGAGAAGAGACTTCACTCTGCGCCGCAAACATTATTAGCTCAGTGCATGAAGCGATTTTGGCCAATAAAACGCAAGGTTATAGCTCGATCCATTGTACAACACTGTGTACAATGCACTCGAGCACGCCTACACATATTTAAACAAATCATGGGCAATTTTCCAGCTGACAGAGTCCAAGCTCAAAGACCTTTTTTTAACGCAGGTGTGGACTTAACAATGCAACAGATATATGTTGTCTATAGGAAAACGCAAAACTATCCAATGTAGAAGCAGCTACTGAGGTGCTAGGAAAAGGAACAAGAAATAATAGAGAATGGCCAAGCGCATTATTTTGGCAATTAGTTGAAACCAGAAAAACAAAAGAAGAGATGCCACTGAGTAAAAAAAACCTAAGACGTGGTTTGGCACGAATACCTGCGGTAAATTTTTTTTATTTTCACGCTGACACTATTATATACATTCTGTCAAAGTGTAACGCATATCATACGATTAGTTTTTGGTTGGGGTCTAAAGTCGAAAAATTTTCGTGTGGCGATTTTTACCTTATGGGCTCTATAGTCTCAAAATGCATTCCTCGCGTTCTTTTTTGATCAGAAGGTATAGCGACTCATTCAGTTCTATTGATGTCAAATTGGTGTCATTGTGTTTGTCTCTCTTACGTAGCCTTTTAATGAATTTCAACACGTAGCCAAGAAGTCATTGCAACTTCATAAAGGAATTTTCATGAATTTTTGATTAGTTCATCATCGTGTGAAATTGTAAGCACATGTACCTTCCTTTTGACTTCTACTTGTAGTTGGTTGAATGTTATTAACTCCTGCCGGAATGGTTGGGACCAACATTCTTGATTTCTGTGCAGGAAAACTAGACTGTAGAATCACATTGTACTCTTCTGAATGTGAATTAGATCTACTCCTCTGGATAATAAATCAGGTAAATTTTGTTTAGTGTTGACCTGTTTCCATTGTTCCTTTAGTATTAATTGCCGAATTTTACTAATACGATGGGCAACGAAAGTTTGGATTGTTGATTGTTCTGAATTAATTAATTTGAATTACAATTTTCGACATTGTGATGTTGACTGCAAGAATTTTTTGCAATAGTACAGTGGATGTGATCCATTATTGCAAACCTTGTAGCTTGACATGATTCCCTTTCCCATAGTTGTGGCAAGGATATTTGCTGGGCATGGCTTCTCCCTATGGCCAATCGCCTCTAAGGACTGGAATCCTGATTCCAGGAAAATCATGAACTCCGTAAGCGACTGAATCTCTCTTGGATAAGTTCGCGACTGTTCATACAAAATGCGAGCCTGCTTATCTAGTTTGAGGAGCAAATTATGAAGCAGTAGCGGTGACCATGCATCAGTTTCGAGTCCCACATTTTTCAGGGCCAGTAATCCTTCAAATGTAACATCATGTAGTGTCCTTATTTCTGCCACTGAAGGATTGGTTGATTTAGAATTCTTTGGATGATTGTTGCTACAATTATCCTTTTGTTATGATATCGTTCTTGTAGCAAATTCCACGCCGTTTGATAATTCTCGTTGGTTATTGACAGGTGTCGGACTAAACCTTCTGCTTTTCATGATAAACTCCCCTTGAGGTACCATATTTTCTGCGCGTCAGGAAGCTGCTGCTTGTGGATCATTTCAGTGAACAAATCATAGAATTGACCCCATTTCAGATAATCGCCGTCGAATTTCGGTATGGTTACCTTGGGCAGCGATATGCCGGCTCTGTTTGATTTATTGATTTCTTGTTGTGATTGTTCATCATTTGTCTTCATTGAAGCTAGCGAAATTAAGGTTGATTGAACCAATTCCTTTATTTCAAGATATTTATATATTTTATATCCCACTGTAGTCGGATTGTTGGTGTATTCCCAAGTTTCAAAATTAATAGCTTCAATCTCATTCCATAGCTTCTAAATTCTTACCATATTTACTTCGTAATATGCTTTCATCTGAATGCCTGTTTGATGATTGATGCCTGCTATGAGTCACTGCAGTGATACACAAATTGCACCTTGTTTGTGTATCATTCGTGCTATACTCGCGCTATATTGTGACTGCATCGGTTGACGTGTTGTTGTGGCCGACTCTTTTGAGGAATGTGTTGTTGCAATAGCTGGAACATTTGTGTGCCCAACCTTTGATGTTGATGGAACAGTCATTATCTCGACTATTTCTTCTTAATCAAACTGTTTAATGGCTATTTCAAATTGCCGACTGTAAAGATTCAGGATCAACTGATAATATTCCTTTTTTATGTAGTCGTGTTCGACTGGAACAGGATCAAGATTCTGTATTTTGTTGTCAACGATTCCCACTGAGTTTAAATGCCTCAGTCGTTCTTCATAGTAGGCTTTGGTCTTTCTTGCCTTACCATCCTTCTTGAAGTTCTTTACGATGTCCTGGATTTCAATACCCGTCTCCACCTGTTGATTGGTAAGCACCTCCATGGTCATCAGTATTTGATTGTTGATTGAATTTGATTGATGATAGTGTCAATACGTGATGGATCATCTTTTAATTTGAATGTTGATGTTGGACGTGATGTGTCACGTCTTCTAGTTTGAATGTTGATGTTGGACGTGATGTGTCACGTCTTTTAGTTTGATTGAATGTTGAAGTTGGACGTGATGTATAAAGTCGGGGTCACCAAAAATGTTCAATAACTCGTTTGTTATTGCAATTGACTCGACACTTGAATCGATTCAGTGTTGCTTAGGAATCCGGCACTTGAACCAGTTCCTATTTACAATTGCTGAATTTGGCACTTGAACCAACTTCAGAGTAATTGTTTTTGAATTGTTTTTAGCAACTAGGCACTTGAACTTATTTGCTTGAATCTTAATAAGCACTTGAAACGACTTAAGACCACAATGAATCCTAGAATTGAATTGAGTTTTATTACTAAAAATTTAGGTTTTTATAAAAATTTGGCAAGGTGTTGATACATACAATTCTCACGATAATGCCCTATACCTTAAGCTGCATTAAAGTAGCTTAGTCGTGGGAACGGTCACAGTTCTCATGGAAATTGTGTGCATTTACGAATAACAAATAATTTCCTTAGCAACCTGGTATATGCTTATAAACTTATTTTCTTTTAATTTTGAACTAAGTCCATATACCAGCTTGCTTTACAAACATAATTATTATTTTAATAATTATAATACTGACCTTGCACAAACGAATTTTTATTTCTCATAATGTTCTGTATTAAAATTTGCACATGCCATATGCATGGCCTATCTGCAGTTTCATATGAGGAGCACAGTGTGCTCGTGTGATATACAACTGTTGTTGTTGTTTTTGATAAATGTTGATATTTTAACCCACCATTCAAGGTTAAGACATCAAGTCATTAACACTATGAGAATAAAAATTCGCTTTGACAACAAAACAAAAATAATGGAATAAATCTAATTAAAATAAATGATTTGTAATATATTATTTTACAAAAATAGGATAAAGCACACTTAAATTCCAATCGTTGGACATGCATTCATCTGACCATATGTTGCGAATTAGCTGTAGCATGCCTTTTGATGGCTCTTCGTCACCAGCTTGAAACAGCTCAGTCGGTAAACCATCGGCGTCTGTAGCTTTGTTGTTTTTGAGCCGCATTATAGCTGTTTTAATTTCATTATAATCGAAGGGCGGGACGATTATTTAATCGTCAATGATTGCGAATTCGGGATCATCTTCGCTTTCAATCACATCACTACTAACGTCATTTAGTAGGTTCGAGAAGTGATCCCTCTAAATGTTATGCATGCTTTGGACATCTATCACCAGACTACTATTTTCATCTTCGCAGGAATTAACTCCGAGTTTATAACAATTAGTCAGGCTTTTAATTTTTGGTAGAGTTTTCGCCATATTCTGTTGCCCAGCTTCTCAAGCTCTTTAAACTCACGTCTTTCTATTTCTTTCTTTTTTCACCTGAAAATTCGTTTCACTCTACTTCTCTTTTGCGATATCGTTCTTTAGCTCCGAGCATCGCAACTGACCGCAGGGTAACTTAAAATACTGCGTGTTTTTCTGTGGTGGCATCAAGACACTCTTGGTTGTACCAGCTGTTCTTTGTCAACAGTAATAGTCAATCAAGCAATCACCTCTGTAGAATTGGAGATGTAGTTCCATTGCGCTTTCTTCAGATTCATTTTTCAGATAATAAAAGAGTCGTGGCGAAGTGACTAGTTGTCTGTTGTGATTGCAGCTTTTCGACGTCTAGTTTTCGCTGTGCCTGTTCACGTACGCCGACTTTTTCTACTTCAAAAATTGTTACTTTTGCATATAATTGTGTTTAATTTTTTTTAAAGAATAATTAATATTTTATGTTTGAACTTCATCGTTGTTTTTTTATTTGTTAAAATAAATCAGAAAACAGAAATTAATTTTAGTAAAAATTAATTAAGTTATGCGAAATTTAAGAAAAAATTTTGTGGGTAGACACAGATTTTTTCTACTATATATGTATATACATAGCTATCATTTCGTTTACATAGGGTTTTTCATTAGCTGCATGAGAACTACCGATATTGCTAACTATGATTTGACAACTATGAATGTTAAACTATGTTGACATTTCTGGGATAGCTCACGATCTTCCCGGGGTGTTACAAGAATATTCTTCTGTAACCCTGAATCTTTTCGTAGTATAATAATTTTAAACCATTGGTTAATTTTAAGTGTAATTTTTATTTATTATATATTTTTTGTTACACTATATTTATTGCCTATTACCAAAATAATAATTTTTCAAGTAAAAAATTCTTACTGAATTAGGAAAACTCAATTAGTGTTAGGAAGAGTATCCAACGTTACTGACTGAACTATGTTGGTAGACTGGGAATCACCGTTACCGACTGGGCTACGTTGCTAGGAATCAGCGCTACCAACTGGGTTACGCTGTTAGGTTGGGGATCAACGTTATTGACTGGGCTACGTTGCTAGGAATCAGCGTTACCGACTGAGCTACGCTGGTTATTTTAACTGAATTTTTATTAACAGTTTACATTAACTTAATAACTTGACTTAATTTTAATAATAGTTTACATTAACTTAATAATAACTTGATTTAATAACCAGCGTAGCTCAGTCGGTAACGCTGATTCCTAGCAACGTAGCCCAGTCAATAACGTTGATCCCCAACTAACAGCGTAACCCAGTTGGTAGCGCTGATTCCTAGCAACGTAGCCCAGTCGGTAACGGTGATTCCCAGTCTACCAACATAGTTCAGTCAGTAACGTTGGATACTCTTCCTAACACTAATTGAGTTTTCCTAATTCAGTAAGAATTTTTTACTTGAAAAATTATTATTTTGGTAATAGGCAATAAATATAGTGTAACAAAAAATATATAATAAATAAAAATTACACTTAAAATTAACCAATGGTTTAAAATTATTATACTACGAAAAGATTCAGGGTTACAGAAGAATATTCTTGTAACACCCCGGGAAGATCGTGAGCTATCCCAGAAATGTCAACATAGTTTAACATTCATAGTTGTCAAATCATAGTTAGCAATATCGGTAGTTCTCATGCAGCTAATGAAAAACCCTATGTAAACGAAATGATAGCTATGTATATACATATATAGTAGAAAAAATCTGTGTCTACCCACAAAATTTTTTCTTAAATTTCGCATAACTTAATTAATTTTTACTAAAATTAATTTCTGTTTTCTGATTTATTTTAACAAATAAAAAAACAACGATGAAGTTCAAACATAAAATATTAATTATTCTTTAAAAAAAATTAAACACAATTATATGCAAAAGTAACAATTTTTGAAGTAGAAAAAGTCGGCGTACGTGAACAGGCACAGCGAAAACTAGACGTCGAAAAGCTGCAATCACAACAGACAACTAGTCACTTCGCCACGACTCTTTTATTATCTGAAAAATGAATCTGAAGAAAGCGCAATGGAACTACATCTCCAATTCTACAGAGGTGATTGCTTGATTGACTATTACTGTTGACAAAGAACAGCTGGTACAACCAAGAGTGTCTTGATGCCACCACAGAAAAACACGCAGTATTTTAAGTTACCCTGCGGTCAGTTGCGATGCTCGGAGCTAAAGAACGATATCGCAAAAGAGAAGTAGAGTGAAACGAATTTTCAGGTGAAAAAAGAAAGAAATAGAAAGACGTGAGTTTAAAGAGCTTGAGAAGCTGGGCAACAGAATATGGCGAAAACTCTACCAAAAATTAAAAGCCTGACTAATTGTTATAAACTCGGAGTTAATTCCTGCGAAGATGAAAATAGTAGTCTGGTGATAGATGTCCAAAGCATGCATAACATTTAGAGGGATCACTTCTCGAACCTACTAAATGACGTTAGTAGTGATGTGATTGAAAGCGAAGATGATCCCGAATTCGCAATCATTGACGATTAAATAATCGTCCCGCCCTTCGATTATAATGAAATTAAAACAGCTATAATGCGGCTCAAAAACAACAAAGCTACAGACGCCGATGGTTTACCGACTGAGCTGTTTCAAGCTGGTGACGAAGAGCCATCAAAAGGCATGCTACAGCTAATTCGCAACATATGGTCAGATGAATGCATGTCCAACGATTGGAATTTAAGTGTGCTTTATCCTATTTTTGTAAAATAATATATTACAAATCATTTATTTTAATTAGATTTATTCCATTATTTTTGTTTTGTTGTCAAAGCGAATTTTTATTCTCATAGTGTTAATGACTTGATGTCTTAACCTTGAATGGTGGGTTAAAATATCAACATTTATCAAAAACAACAACAACAGTTGTATATCACACGAGCACACTGTGCTCCTCATATGAAACTGCAGATAGGCCATGCATATGGCATGTGCAAATTTTAATACAGAACATTATGAGAAATAAAAATTCGTTTGTGCAAGGTCAGTATTATAATTATTAAAATAATAATTATGTTTGTAAAGCAAGCTGGTATATGGACTTAGTTCAAAATTAAAAGAAAATAAGTTTATAAGCATATACCAGGTTGCTAAGGAAATTATTTGTTATTCGTAAATGCACACAATTTCCATGAGAACTGTGACCGTTCCCACGACTAAGCTACTTTAATGCAGCTTAAGGTATAGGGCATTATCGTGAGAATTGTATGTATCAACACCTTGCCAAATTTTTATAAAAACCTAAATTTTTAGTAATAAAACTCAATTCAATTCTAGGATTCATTGTGGTCTTAAGTCGTTTCAAGTGCTTATTAAGATTCAAGCAAATAGGTTCAAGTGCCTAGTTGCTAAAAACAATTCAAAAACAATTACTCTGAAGTTGGTTCAAGTGCCAAATTCAGCAATTGTAAATAGGAACTGGTTCAAGTGCCGGATTCCTAAGCAACACTGAATCGATTCAAGTGTCGAGTCAATTGCAATAACAAACGAGTTATTGAACATTTTTGGTGACCCCGACGTTATACATCACGTCCAACTTCAACATTCAATCAAACTAAAAGACGTGACACATCACGTCCAACATCAACATTCAAACTAGAAGACGTGACACATCACGTCCAACATCAACATTCAAATTAAAAGATGATCCATCACGTATTGACACTATCATCAATCAAATTCAATCAACAATCAAATACTGATGACCATGGAGGTGCTTACCAATCAACAGGTGGAGACGGGTATTGAAATCCAGGACATCGTAAAGAACTTCAAGAAGGATGGTAAGGCAAGAAAGACCAAAGCCTACTATGAAGAACGACTGAGGCATTTAAACTCAGTGGGAATCGTTGACAACAAAATACAGAATCTTGATCCTGTTCCAGTCGAACACGACTACATAAAAAAGGAATATTATCAGTTGATCCTGAATCTTTACAGTCGGCAATTTGAAATAGCCATTAAACAGTTTGATTAAGAAGAAATAGTCGAGATAATGACTGTTCCATCAACATCAAAGGTTGGGCACACAAATGTTCCAGCTATTGCAACAACACATTCCTCAAAAGAGTCGGCCACAACAACACGTCAACCGATGCAGTCACAATATAGCGCGAGTATAGCACGAATGATACACAAACAAGGTGCAATTTGTGTATCACTGCAGTGACTCATAGCAGGCATCAATCATCAAACAGGCATTCAGATGAAAGCATATTACGAAGTAAATATGGTAAGAATTTAGAAGCTATGGAATGAGATTGAAGCTATTAATTTTGAAACTTGGGAATACACCAACAATCCGACTACAGTGGGATATAAAATATATAAATATCTTGAAATAAAGGAATTGGTTCAATCAACCTTAATTTCGCTAGCTTCAATGAAGACAAATGATGAACAATCACAACAAGAAATCAATAAATCAAACAGAGCCGGCATATCGCTGCCCAAGGTAACCATACCGAAATTCGACGGCGATTATCTGAAATGGGGTCAATTCTATGATTTGTTCACTGAAATGATCCACAAGCAGCAGCTTCCTGACGCGCAGAAAATATGGTACCTCAAGGGGAGTTTATCATGAAAAGCAGAAGGTTTAGTCCGACACCTGTCAATAACCAACGAGAATTATCAAACGGCGTGGAATTTGCTACAAGAACGATATCATAACAAAAGGATAATTGTAGCAACAATCATCCAAAGAATTCTAAATCAACCAATCCTTCAGTGGCAGAAATAAGGACACTACATGATGTTACATTTGAAGGATTACTGGCCCTGAAAAATGTGGGACTCGAAACTGATGCATGGTCACCGCTACTGCTTCATAATTTGCTCCTCAAACTAGATAAGCAGGCTCGCATTTTGTATGAACAGTCGCGAACTTATCCAAGAGAGATTCAGTCGCTTACGGAGTTCATGATTTTCCTGGAATCAGGATTCCAGTCCTTAGAGGCGATTGGCCATAGGGAGAAGCCATGCCCAGCAAATATCCTTGCCACAACTATGGGAAAGGGAATCATGTCAAGCTACAAGGTTTGCAATAATGGATCACATCCACTGTACTATTGCAAAAAATTCTTGCAGTCAACATCACAATGTCGAAAATTGTAATTCAAATTAATTAATTCAGAACAATCAACAATCCAAACTTTCGTTGCCCATCGTATTAGTAAAATTCGGCAATTAATACTAAAGGAACAATGGAAACAGGTCAACACTAAACAAAATTTACCTGATTTATTATCCAGAGGAGTAGATCTAATTCACATTCAGAAGAGTACAATGTGATTCTACAGTCTAGTTTTCCTGCACAGAAATCAAGAATGTTGGTCCCAACCATTCCGGCAGGAGTTAATAACATTCAACCAACTACAAGTAGAAGTCAAAAGGAAGGTACATGTGCTTACAATTTCACACGATGATGAACTAATCAAAAATTCATGAAAATTCCTTTATGAAGTTGCAATGACTTCTTGGCTACGTGTTGAAATTCATTAAAAGGCTACGTAAGAGAGACAAACACAATGACACCAATTTGACATCAATAGAACTGAATGAGTCGCTATACCTTCTGATCAAAAAAGAACGCGAGGAATGCATTTTGAGACTATAGAGCCCATAAGGTAAAAATCGCCACACGAAAATTTTTCGACTTTAGACCCCAACCAAAAACTAATCGTATGATATGCGTTACACTTTGACAGAATGTATATAATAGTGTCAGCGTGAAAATAAAAAAAATTTACCGCAGGTATTCGTGCCAAACCACGTCTTAGGTTTTTTTTACTCAGTGGCATCTCTTCTTTTGTTTTTCTGGTTTCAACTAATTGCCAAAATAATGCGCTTGGCCATTCTCTATTATTTCTTGTTCCTTTTCCTAGCACCTCAGTAGCTGCTTCTACATTGGATAGTTTTGCGTTTTCCTATAGACAACATATATCTGTTGCATTGTTAAGTCCACACCTGCGTTAAAAAAAGGTCTTTGAGCTTGGACTCTGTCAGCTGGAAAATTGCCCATGATTTGTTTAAATATGTGTAGGCGTGCTCGAGTGCATTGTACACAGTGTTGTACAATGGATCGAGCTATAACCTTGCGTTTTATTGGCCAAAATCGCTTCATGCACTGAGCTAATAATGTTTGCGGCGCAGAGTGAAGTCTCTTCTCATGTAGATTTTTTATAATGAGCTTAGCTATTGTTGTAGGAAATCAATATAATAAACGCATCGCTCTCTTGATACGCTTCTATATATTATACAATTTCGCTTTAAATCAGTCGCGTTTAAGATCGCTGCATGTTCGGATGCCCAATCGGTGGTGTTTGTTCATTTTTTTATTTGTCATATACCTATAGTTGCTTGCATTGTTGAATAAATGCTTATTAATAAATGAATTAGTTTTGAACAAAAAACGTTGTGTAAATTATTTATTTTGAAGTTT
>NW_024032375.1:0-10638 GCF_002237135.1 Teleopsis dalmanni | reverse complement strand
AATTATAATTAATTTTATTATTTTTAACCTAATGCCATAAATGATTCGAAAATTAATTAATTTCGTGATAATAAAACAATTCCTGCTAAACAATAAAGTTGAATGTATGGTATTTCAAAGATATTTGCACGTTTGTGTGCGTTAATTTGGGTCTGCGTCTATTACTGAAATATTGCACTATGAGATACTTGTGCGAAACTTAAAAGTAGGCGAGCCTCTTTGGCACGTGCAAGTCTCACGAATGTAATTAAGTTTATCTGTTTAGTTATCTTTTGAGAAAAACTCATATAAAATTTTACAACAATTTTGAAGATTTACGAATTACGTGACAATGAACTTTACTTCTTTATACGACATTAAATTAAACCAATTTGATTTTTGCTGTTCTCAGCAAACTATTTTTGGATAAAAAAAACATTGACTGGGAGAGTATAGTCAATTAAATTCGCTTTTTAAATATGTTTTATTTTTAATTTCATTCTCTGTATTATACAAATTCAAAAAAAGTACACTGGAACAAAAGTGAAAGTTTTAGGACTGAATTCATCATATCAATTTTTTATTTAATTTTATTTCAGTTTAATTGATACCCATTCTTGTGAATAGCATATTATGGTTATATATATAAACTTAAACAAGTTGAACTATTAAAAGGATGACAGTGTCAAAATTTTCCATCACCTCCAACCGCTGTTTAAAAATTAAAATCTTAATACTAAGAACAGAAAGCTGTTATAGGTATAACCAAATAATTCGACCGCCATTTCTATATGCATGTGTAGCGTTTAGCAAAGCCTCAAACACTACTATTTGTCAGCTAGAAAGTGCACAAAGCCATGCTCTGAGAAGACTTTTCAAGATACCATGGTACATTAGGACGAATAACATCCTTAGGGACCTCAAGATTGATCCGATCAAAAAATACATAAAGGATAGAACCCTGAAATTATTTACGAAGACTGACAGACTTACCAACACCGCATTATCGAATCTCAGAATGGTAACAGGCTTTTCGGGGAGGTATGCAGATCTGAGGTCAATTATTGCTTAGTCTGATGAAATGAAAAACAGTAACCCAGTCCAGGCGTAAAGAGGGATTATGAAGAAACCGCACAATTAATAGAGAGTAAAAGTGTACAAGTGCACTGACTTCACTAGCCTCAATATAATAATAAAATTTCTAAAGAGAACATATATTGAGACAAGGGCGATGTCGAAACTGGTTTGCAAAATTGCCATTCGGTAATTCTGATGCTAAAGTCGCACTGTGTTCTGGAAGGCCAGATGAAGCTAATCAAAACACAAAAGAGATACGAACCGACATTGATAGTAACTTGTGAGATTGCTGAGAGATTAAATCTATTAAATTCGACCATTCAAATTCTTAATCTTAAGCTTAAAAAATGACTTGAAAATGACTCTTACAGAAAGAAATTTGTAGTCTGCTGTGATTAACCTGTCAAATGTTAGAAAAGGAATTATTCATTTTTAACGAGCATTATTACTGGGGTCAAGAAATAGATGACAACAACAATGTTAAATGCAATTACATAAGGAGCTAAAAAAATAAACTGATTTAAAACTCTTTAAAACCCGGTATTCAACAAAGGAAGGTGATAATATCTATTTGGGTTGATTTGCAAAGAATTATCTGTTTTTTTGAGCTTCTATCGGACTATATAACGATCAATTCTTAAACGTACAGTCATTATCTGGTCAAAGCAAATGATTCGCTTAAACAAAATTAATTGATAGAACAGGTATAGTGTCTCACCAAGACAATGTTAAATCCCACTTTAGATGTGATATACTTATTATTTAATCATTCTCTTAAACAAAATTCATCGTTAGTACAGGTAAAGTGTTGCACCAAAATAATGTCAGATACTACTTTGAATAGTATACTTATTATTTACTTCAGTCTCTATAAAAGTTTTTAAACTGTAACTGTGACTGCTTCGAACGAATAGAAAAAATCTCGGATCAGTTTTTTGTTATTCAAGAACCAAAAATTTTTTTAACTAAGAATCATATTACTGGCAGAAAGAAGGCGAAAGGTATTAGACCAGTCTACACAATATATAAGTCAAGCTTAAGGCCATATAGCGATAGCTCCTATTATTTAAATTAGATGTAAGTTTCAATAACGTTATAACTTTGTTAATAATAATAAATTATAAATCAATAAAATATTTATTCAATATGAGTAAATAATAGAAATCTTATGGATAAGACTATTTATTTCCTAAAATATAGACAACAGACTAAAGATGACTTATAAAATCATATTTATGTTTTAAATTTATTTATAATTTAAATGTTTTATAAATATCATACTAACATATATGCCAACAAATAAAGGTTAAACTACTCCATAACAATATAACCTTTAATATAACTGCTCTCTAATCCGTTCTCATATAATACATGCCATTTAAGGCAGAATCGAAAACGCCCAAGTATTAACCTTTTTCATTTATTTGAGAGTAATTTTTAAATGAAATATCAACAATATGTGTACAGTATATATTAAAATGTAATTAACAAAAGGTTACTGAATTAAGCTTAAAAAGCCTGCAAATACTCTGTTTATTTATAAAGCATTAAGCAATTTTTTCAGTGTATACTTTGCTTTCAATAATTAAAATAATCTACTTAATTAATTTGGAATCACTCACATCGAGCGCGCACGTAGTTGGAGTTGTGGTGCTTTAAGTGGATTTATTCCACGGTTGTGCTTAATATGCAATGAAGGATAATCAATTTTACTTGCCTTTGTTTTTTAATGATACTGGGGGAGTAACATGACAGCAACATGACGGGTGGAATCAATTGAAATTATTAAAAAGGAATTCAACAAGGAATCAATTGAATTGAAGCAAATTGCGAGCCACAATCTTTAACAGAAAAATAATGAAATGTATTCAACTAATCTGGGATAAAGGCTGCTTATATCCGTTTAATTATTTCTGTATCTCTGCACATTTTCAACAAAGGATGATGCCAAATATGAGATGATTTAATAAAGCTCGAACTGAAATCATTCTTAATTGGAATTTAGTTTATCGTATTTGTATACTTACCCTAACATTACCAGACGATAGCAATTTTTCGATGATGGCGCATTTTCATCACACAGCAATGAACCGGAAGTACATGCAAAATCGTCCATCGGCTCAATAGCATCCGAATTGTTATCCATTGCTTGAGCGTTTAATTCCGAATTGGTTATTATGCGACTTGTTGTGCTAACTATGCCGTTATTGCCGCTCGGCACATCATCGAGAAAAGTGACGACATGTGCATTACCGCCACCGCCAATAATGCCTGTTCCAGCTCCCGTACCAGTAGTGGCTGTAGTAGCCGTTGTTGCGGTAGTCGCTGTAGATGGTTGGTGATCTTTAATGAAATCTGGTGTTGCAACAGCATGATGTGTGGAAGCAGTTGCGTCATTAATTGAAACCTCAGCATAGTCGTTATTATTATTGCGCGCACAGAACCAATTTCGGCAACGGTTCATTGTTGTCGGCAGCATTCTCATCTGGTCTTCTTGTTCGGTGTCCTTGCTTAACTATATATTCCACGCTTCTCCTACACGTTTATGTATAGCACTATGTATGTAAGTGCCTATACATATGGTTAAAATGTATCTATTTGGATGGCACACTAAACGATAAATTAATTGGAAAAAAAATTTGCTCCCACTTTTATGCGCCAGAACACAGTGGTTTCGAGTGTTATTTTGTGGTATTGAGTGCTGCTTAAATTGTCAACGGTGGTTGACATTGAAAGTAATTGCCTTCTTGTGTGAAACCACGAACCGCTTGCTTCATTGGTTGGTTACTTCCTTCGCCTGTTGGTTTTTATTACACTGCTAATGGTCGCCTATAGATATCGAACTTTATGGTTCATTAAGTGGCACATTTTTTGTTTGGACATTTTCTGTTTTGATTTGTTTTTGTTTATTTTCCCACCCTCGATTTATCTATTCGGGCGGTGGTGCTCAAATAGGAAACAGCAGGACTTTTCAAACTCAATTAATAAAAATTGCCTTCAGATTTAATTTTGGATATTGTCATCAATATGTCAAGAATGATATGTTTACATTCGCTATTTGGTCGTCTTTCCCATTTTTACTTAATTTTTCCTCACATTTTCGAACAATTTTTATTTACAACTTTTTTTCTTAGATTTTTAAGTTGTTAAGCCATTCTTTGTTTATTGACCATTTCGACATTTGTGTAATTGGCTTCTTCCTTGTTTTTTATAGGCTTTATTTAATATCGTTTAAATTTGCGTGGGTATATGTCATCTGAAATAAAAAATAAATTAGATTTGTGAGATACTTATAAGAAAACCATTTGAGACTATATTACTATACTTGAAATTGATGAAACTAAGTATAATTTGTCTATTTTTGGAACCATTTGGATTTTGTAAAAATACTGTATCAGATTTCATGCCACACTTTTTTTAAGTGTTAATATCAATTTATTTTTACAAAATTAAATAAGAAGTGCTTACACTATGGCCCAATTGAACTGTAACCAAATTTGTCCTACTCTCAGAACTGCTAGCAACACTGAGTCTATATTCTTTTAAGAACAACTTATTTTATTGATTTTTATTAACAAACATTTGAGTTTAAGTTCTTTGGAAAAATTATTATCGGCAACATAACTTCAGCATTCATAAGCAATAGCCCTGTAATTGAGAGAAAAGTCTTGAATGAGGCTTCTGAAAGACTTCTGTTATGTCTTGGAAATACTCAGTGGGACACAATTTTTCTTATTTCGCACCACAACACAGTATTCGGAAACTGAATTTATTGAGAAAATTAATGGAAGAAAATATAGAGAAACTGACACTATTGAGCGAAGCACTAGAATAAAACTGCAGGAAAAAAGGATTAACTATAGCCAATGTGATATAAAAAGCCATAAATAAATGGAGCCCCTGTAATGAAATGAAATGACTACTAAGCTGAACAATTCAAAACGAGCTATGCATTAAATATTGACTTGAAAATAGACAAAATCCAAAAATGACAGGACAGCAATATGCAAAAAATAACTATGCCTGATTGAAAAAGGCAACTCTTATACTTCCACGAATATGAACAATTGCAGAACATCGATTTCTATGATGAAAAAAAAAGTTCGAAATGACAAACAAAATGTTCGAACTTACTTCCAACAAAGGTCATACGATAATTTAAGCCTTCGCATTACCACAAGATTAAAAAAGCACCATCATTTGCAATAGTTTAAGAACCGGAAAGTTTATTAGTCTCTTTCACTTGTTGTTTTTGTACCGTGACTTTATGGTCAAAAAAACTATTTACAGAGATAAAGTTTGAAAATGTGCTCTGAAAATGTAGAGAATCATGTATTTTGAGTTTCTACACAGTGACACAAAGTATTGGAATTAAACAGTAACTAAAAAACAAGACTTCGTTTCAATAGTAGTTCATCATCGAATGGTAAATAAGTCAGTAATAAAATATTATTTCTTAAGTACCTTAAAAAACTTTTTCATATAAATGAATTTATTTTCTAAGATTCAAATTCGTTTAATATATCACTCATTTGACAAACGACTAGAACACATAGTTACCATCTTTAATTCATATCAACAGTCGTCCACAGTCTCTAGATGAAAAATCACTCATCATGTGGTATGGGGCACTTTGCAAACTAAGTTCAACACTAAGAAATATGATTGATAATATACTCAGTCATTGATACTCGGTGTGAATGACTGATTTGCTCAGATTCAATCAAGAGCAGACCAAGATCAACACTAAGAATACGATTGCTGACGTATTCAAAAATACTTTTCGATATGAATGACTGGTTTGCTCAGATTGTTATATCAGCAATATAGAGCTCATTTTTGTGACTCAGACCCATAGAAAAACAAATAATTTAGAACCAATTCAATATTTATTTAAAACCTTATGCTATTTTTTTTTATAATTTTTTTTATAATTTTATAATTTTTTATAATTTTATAAATTTGATTTTAATTTTAACGATTGCTAACGTATTCAAAAATACTTTTCGGTATGAATGACTGGTTTGCTCAGATTGTTATATCAGCAATATAGAGCTCATTTTTGTGACTCAGACCCACAGAAAAACAAATAATTTAGAACCAATTCAATATTTATTTAAAACCTTATGCTATTTTTTTTTTATAATTTTTTTTATAATTTTATAATTTTTTATAATTTCATAAATTTGATTTTCATCAAAAAAATAAAGTGTTCCTAAAAGTTGCAGTTGATTTGGGTTTCACAGTAAACAGAGAACTAGATCAAAACATTCTTAAAAGATTATAAAAAAATTTTTTTTTATTTTACTTCGGGTTTCTTATAAACCTATTACACTTAACATAATTTAATCCTACTTAATAATTACATTAATTATGTACATTAGTTGTTTTTAGTTGTTTTCAGTAGCCTCTTCAAGTTATTTATTTTATTTTTTTAATGGCTCCATAAACACCAACTGTGGCTATTTAAATGCATTGTTATTAATTCAAGTGGTACTAAGTTTGGATCGTACAACTTTTTAATTACTATAATGGAGTCTAAAGTATTATTGTGTAATATGTTTTTAGTAGAGCACAGGGATTTGTCTTTTAATACTATCCTAGAAGTACAGAAGGAGTAAACACTATTGTTTATTGTCAATTATTTACAACTAATAAACTAAGGAAAATTGTTCATGTGTTGAGGAATCAAATTAAAGCAGCAAAAAGCCTAAGTCAACGAATTAATCGACACTTAAAAAATGTATTTTCTAGTTAATTTATCTAGTGTTACTCAAATATTTAAATTATTTGCTGGTAGCAATGGTGGTGCAAAACTGGTAAATGAAATTAGTGCCAGACTAATGTAATTAAAATACACAAGTACCAAGTTTAAATAATGGAATAATTAAGTGCTTGATTACTGTTTGAAGTTTCAGTACTTATACTCAAAAGAAACACTTGTACTCAGTTGAATTCAGCCAATTCCATTACTACATTAAGGTCAAAAGCTACTTACAAATTTAATTAGTTCAACAAAAATTAAAAAGAAAGAGTTAAAAATTTTATAATACTTTCTAATCTATGTAAGGAAGTGAAAATTGAAAAATAGAAAAATTTAACTATAAAGGTTTTATGTTTTATAATCCAAACAATAGTTTGCTATGAATCACAACATTGCATAGGTTATGTTTTTTTTTTTCTTAAAATACGTAGTTAGACTTTTGATTATATTATCAGAAATTATTTAAATGAGCTCATAAGGCGTGATAATTTTTTTTAATAATTTTTAAAATAAAGCTTTTTAATTATAAATGCAAGAAATATCGAAGAAAATTTTTTTTCATGAATAAATTTGCATATCACATGATTTAAATTATTTCCATCGTTTGCAACGCTCATTGGCATACATTTAACTGAAAACCCTATAAAAGTATTTCACTTAGGGCTACTAAATGAATACAGAATTCCAATTTCATATTATTTTCCGCATAAAACTTAAATAACAAAAGGAGAGAAACAAAGGAAGTACGAGAACTTAAACGAAATTTGATTGAATAATCACGCTTCAATAGTTTGCCCAACTTAGCATTTTTACATTGCTAATGCAGCAGTTGTGTTCATTTATCCTCCAATGCCTCCAACAGCTTCCAAAGGCATGGCAACGTGCGCTGGTGAACGCCATCTGCACAAGTTCACTTTGGAGAGAAGCTGCAATTAAAATCGCAGTAAAGGATAAAACTTTACTTAACTAAACTATAATTATATGTAGTCTATGTGTTTGTAGTAATAAGAGTACATAAATGCAATTAAATGCTGTTGCTGCCACTGTTGTTGTCACTGCTGTTGTTGCTGCTGTTGTTGCTGCTGTTATCCTTGCTGCTACTGATAATGTCGTCGTTGTTGTGATAATCAACAAAAATAAATTGTCAAAGAGCCTTTGATTAACGAAGTAAAAAGTATTGCAAATTGTTGAGAAGACAAGAAATTGCTGAAAATTAACTTCCACCTTGAAGCGAATATAGCCTCACTATCTCTGCGCTAGAAGAATTTATCTAATTCTTTAGTATAATATATACAATTCGTATAGATTGAAAAAAATAATAAAAATAAGTATCAAATGTTTTCCCTTCAGGCATTTTGGTTGGCTTTAATTAAATTTTATATGAGTTCCGAAAATTTGTGGTTCATATTTTGTATGTCCTTATTTCTATGAGGGTCAGAAAATGCCCCAATGACTATACATTTTTTTCTCTCTTAGGTACTAATACAATTAAAAGGCTTTGTTCAGAAGAATTTTGTTTTCTGAATTTTGCGTTTTTATTTTTGTTTTTATTATATTATTTTATTTTGTTTTATTTTATTTTATTTAGCATACGAAAGGGCACTACTCGCACTCCGCTGCATTTTAAATAAAAATGTAAAAAGGAGCACAGTTTTTGCTTAAAGTGAATGAGAACTTTTAATTAAATTATTTTTAATGCTAAGTGCGTTTTTAATTTGACTTTCCTGGCGAAACTATTGTTTAAGTTTTCTGCAACGATTACTTTTGGTTAAAATTAATAAAACAGGCAATTTCCGTTTATGACAAAAGCAAAACAATAATGCCAAAATGAAAAATTCACAGATTTTATCCTTGGAAACGGAAAAGATACGACAAACAGCCAAGGAGTGAAACATTAATAAATTAATTTAAACAAAAAGAAACTTTCATATGCCATTTAAATTAAAATTGCTTTAAAACGAAACGAAGGTGAAGGATGGAGTATTCAATCTATTATTATTTAAATATAATTTTAAATATTTAAAACAATTGAGATCATTTCAGTTTCAATAATTGTAATTAAAAATAACCAGTTTTAAAACTAAAAAAAGTAATAGTTATCTACATACCGAACTGTATCCGTACCACCAATTCTAGTAACTAGTGGAATCACCCCTATCGATCTCCAGTCACATGAACAGAAAAAACGCTCGGAACAGAGATTGACAAAACAACTCAACAGGTCTTTAAGTTATAAGAGAACAAACTTTTCTGAGCTGGCAACAATGATGGAACTCTAATTTAAGAGGATGATGGACGGTAAAGCTAATTCCGAATGTAAAGTCGTAGACGGTCATGGATATTTCCTATCTGGTCATGGATATTTTCGGAAATATCTATACAGAATGTAAAACGCAGAGCAGCCCATTAGTATATACTGCGGATCCGTTAAAGACAATGTTAAGCATACCTTCTTCAACTGCGGAAGATGGATGGAGTATGTCAGCACTAGGTCAACTGTGGAATGCGATATACAGTATGACTAACAAAGTTTGTTACTTAAAATATTTAAATTTTGATTTATCAATATTAAGTAATTAATAAATAATTTTAAATGAAATTCTATTTCGCAATAAAGATTAATTGCAGTAATTGCAATATTAGTTTCAACAAATGGAAAATAATTGCAAGTTCCATCAATATAACTACTAAATTACATAGTAGATACAATTACATAGAGAGTTATTCGCTCTAAAATTAGTACGTTTGAAAAAATGTAGAAAGAAGAGTTGTTCGTATTGATTAAGACCATTATTTTGAACAAAAGCATGCCAATATGAGTAATTACACAGAATTACCCATACCCATAGGCTAAAATTCATAACCTGGTGAAAAACTTAATTAAAACTGTTACGAAAATAAGTACTAGACTCACTCAGATCGGATAAAAACATACCTATGCCATAATTTCCAAACATTGTCTACAAAAAATTTAAGCGTAGGCCAGTAAGGATTTTTTGTGAGTTCATAACTCTAGATGAAACGTATATACACCACTATATGTACTCCGGAAACGAAAGAGTTGAAAAAACAGTACTTTTTGAACCTATTTAAAAAAGTCAAACACAAGTCCATTAATGAAATAATTTTGATTAACTTTGATGGCACAATGACAGAAAAATATTACAGGACCATTTCAAATCTTTTGGATGGTAAAATTACCATATTTGCAAAAGAAAAACATAATATTTCACTTTGAGAAATAGCTTTGAGTAAAGCTAGTCGCATTACGTTAACAGGTGTTCTTATTTCCACTGTATTTAGTAGATTTGATTCTATCTAAATATTAGTCAAAAATTTTCAAATTTGAAAAAATGACTTAATAGAATTTAGGCGTATATATTGTAACTATAGAATATTTTAAATGCTTCGAATAATTCTTATATTCAAGAGGTAAGAAAAATCGTTAAAAATGTATGAAGCTCAATTGAGAATAAATGAACGAATAACTCAATTCATTAATGACTAATGCAATAAATCCCAACATGTATTAATTTTCTATAATAAACAATTTTCAAATTAATTGTTTTTCTTTTTAATGGTTTTTTTTTCTTTCAATTATATTTTCGCTCAAACATTGTTTACCTGAATATACGCTTTACGTTGTTCTGGTGTTTCGTTTAGTCTGTATTTTTTGTTTTTTATGTTTTTGTTGTTAGCCAAATTCTTTCAATTTTAAAATTTTCCATTTATTTTCACTTTTACAAATTGTTAACATGGTCTTTCTAGTATAAGCTTTATAGCTTCTATCCAAAAATAATTATTTTTAATGCTGTGTT
>NW_024032374.1:0-10641 GCF_002237135.1 Teleopsis dalmanni | reverse complement strand
AAATTTTTAATTCTACCTACTTTAAATAGAATACCCGAAACAGTGATATATTTATAAAAAAAAATAATATATAAGTAATATCTTTCAATGAGTATTATTAAATCATTTAAGTTCTATATATCTTGATATTTAAACAGTTATAAGATAGATTTTTTCTTGGCAAAATTCAAGGTATTTATTTCTTTTTATTTTCACACAGCAGTGAAGTCGGCCGTTGGAAAAAATTATTTAAACTTATTTTGTTAATTGTAAACTAACAGGCTCAAGCTTTGGTTAGGCTATGAATCTGCCCGTCCGTAAGCCACAGAAAGACCTATTGAAAGATCAAATATGTACTTAAAAAAATTATTTTTCTACATTCTTAAAGGCTTTTGAATATATTATTTAAATATTTTTATATATTTTACATTAGTTTTAATTTGCTTTTAATATTTTGGTACTATATAAAACATAGTAGTGTGGTATTTATTAAACCACACAGAATAATAAAAAAATAATAAAATATAATTTAATTATATTAACGAGCAAGTTTTTAATTTAAAGCTGAGTAATAAAAAAAAGTCTAATAAAATTCATGTTTCTGTTACTAAGCGTAAACACAATTTAGTTAAATTTTAATCACTTTTTGATTTAAATTCGAAATTCATTGATTGTTCACTAAAATACTCGTATATATGCAGAAGACTTCCCTAATCTTTACAAATTGATATGTGATCCTATTCAGATAGCAATCCAAGGTATCTCTAACACATGGTAACTACTTCGCTTATTGCCAAGGCCAATGACAGTTGTTATTTGATAGGCTAACGCACATTCCAACAGATATACTATATACGCAGATACAAACATAGAAAAGTATATTTAATTTAATTATATTAAATGAAAAAATAAAAAAGTAATATGTAATTTACCACAAGAATGAAACCATAAAACACTGAGTAATATAAGCAGTACTCATTTTAAAGATGATATCATCTGCAAGGTAAGTACTGAAAAATGGTAGCACAAAGGCACCCGTACCTTTTTTATTGCCTTTCCATTGTCTCTACTCGGCAGTAATAGCACCACACATAGCTCATGTGGTTGAGGTAATGGCAATGGTAATTGCTCGCAAACTACCATATTTACCATACTTGCAAAAATGCTAATTTTTTAATAGAAAATTATTTGGATTCACACACTCGCACGGCAATCTTAAGTAGAAGTTTTTTCTTAGTGATTTGAAAAATTAATGAACTGAAAAATTAAATAACTTAATTCTCTATTTGTAATGATGAGTTTCATTAGTATTTTTATATATAATAATTTTGTTATACAGGGTATTTTTTGCGAACGTTTCGCCTTGTTTGGAAATAATACTTTGGTTTAAGATTTGAAAACAAGATCCCATGCGATCTAAATATATCTATTGTCCATATTCTTGATTCTTAACACTATACATATAGGACATATTTATATATGACAAGACCAACTAAATGGTGAAGCCAATAGGTGGACATCCACAAATAGAGTGCTCAATTATTTTGATGCACATTTCACAAAAACGACAAACATCTGGGTCCAACAAATTATTTAAGTGATAACGCTGATTCTTAGTAAGAATATGGAATATGTATAACCTACACACTATAAAACATCAAGATTTTTCTTAATTTTAGGAATGGGGATTTTCAAGCGGTTAGCGGATTTTTTACAAGCGATTTATGATTTAATTATATATAAATTTTTTTAAGTGGTTACCGATTCTTTGATATAGATTTGATTTAGTGAAACTTTATTTGTTTTTCGTATCATACAACATGTGAATGATATTTTTGTTTCACAATCGTATTACCACATATATATTCCTTTTCTTCTGTACAAAAATTCCTGAGTTTTGTGTACAAGATTAATACGCGCATCCACTTAAATAAAAGGAATGGAAATATTTAGGCAACTTAATGGAAAAAGTAAATAATCTAGTACAAATATATTTATATATATATATATATTGATCGTCTACATATGCAACGCAGGTGACAACATTTCTTTTGTCGTTTCAAAGTGGGAGATATTTAGGGTAACTATAAATACAATATATATTTTTGACAAAACTATTTATGTAAAAACATACTTTCGTGGTGATTTGTTAAAGTCACTGTGATAGATAAGGGGGACGAGAAATTCAAAAATATTAATATTATTCTCAGCTACTATATAAGTATTAGATAACACAATAAATCATTCCCAAATACTTCTAAAATATTATTTAATATTAAAGTTGAATTTTTCGTTAATCAATATCTAAAAGCTATTCTACCCGTGGTGCCCGTGGATTCACGGATACATTTATTGTAGGTAAATGTTTATTTAGATTTCCAAGCTATATTGGAATTAAACGATGACATGAAATTGAGTTATTGAAAATAATGAAACTAGTATTTGAAATGGATTATAGATTGCTGTTTTTCAAATTAAATCAAACTAGAGAATCTTTAGGACACCAATACCATAAAAGAAAAGTTCTAAATAACGAATACTGCTACTGAATACTATTACTTTGGTTTAAAATCTAGAAATGTACTTGCCTCTACATTAATTTTAATTAAAAATATATTATTATTTATTTCTGCTGTAGTAGATGTACTGTTTACCATAGACGTAACGAAAATAACGAAAACAAATACATTTTTTTTTTAATTTAGCAGAACTAATTGATTGTTACATACTGAGTTCCGAAAATACCCCCCGACAAGTCTTTCTGCAAAAACATCTTAACAGAATATATGTTTATACTATGTAGTATATAGAATATATCTAAATATAAAGTAATTAGTTTGAAATTCAGAAACGATTGTTAATATACTTCTTGCTCTCCAAATCTAAAATATTATGTTAATAACTATATCAGTTTATTTTTTACCTATAACGCGTTAGATTTTGGAATCCTTTTCGCGAACTTATATATACATAATTTTACTTATTATATATATATTATTTTCTAAATAAATGTCGCAGTTTAATATAATTTTTTTCTTGATGGAATATTATAACAACTGACTAGGCAAATATGTGGATTCTTTGTTAAACCATTTGGTCTTCTAGTTGAACTTAAGAAAATCCGATAAGTCAACCCTCGCTATATCTTCCGCATTGAGGAAGAAATAATCTATTAGATAATAAAGTTACTCAATCTGTAATCTTAAAGAAAAACTAATCGATTCCACACCATCATGGGAACACCACTCGTTGGAATACAATATCGCTTAGATATTGGCGCAATAGTACACTGCCCCATTAACAGTTTAGTAAGCACACAAACTGGAAGACACATAAATTAGTCAAACAGAAAGGAGGGACTCTATAGAAACTCCCTAGCTAAGAAAGAGTAAAAGTGCCCAGTTGCACTAACTCGAAAAACCTCAATATAAGACATAATTCAAACTGAAAGTTTGCTAAAGTCCAAAAAATCTCTAGTTCTTTTCTTATCTAATATAGGTTTCAGTGTTCTACCGATCTCATAGTTTTTGGTACAAGTCCATAACCTATTTATTATTGCAAATCTGAGTTTACTCTATTTATGTTACTAAACCATACAGACATCACAGTATGTATTGAAGTATCGGAATCAGTCATATCTAAGTAAAGCCTAGGAATTCTGTTTGTAGGATCCAGAAGTGGTGTAATATAATTGATCCTAAATCAAGATTGGATAAGCCACTGCAGTGTGGGTGAACGCAAATCAAGATTGATCAAACTGCTATTATACTTTTTAATCGAATTAGGATTTCTATTTGTAAGATGTAGAGTTTGTGTCATGTGATATGTAATTGACTCAAAATCAACATTGACCAAGTCGTGATCATTTTTTTTAATCATATTTAAAATTTTTAAGTGTTTATAGTTAGCTGATTTTCACGGCTTAGACACCGAAAACTTTAAGTTATGCAATATTATTTAAGTATTCTTTAAATGCAATACTTATGGCTCGTAAAATACGCAGGCTTGTCAGTCTCTGTACTTTTTCAATCCGCTACTAATTGCATTTTGGGTAATGGTCGATCCATATGATTAGAAGTATGTGTACTTGAATATATTAACTTGCTAACATTAGTACTGGAAACATGTGTAAATATTAAAAATAAATATTATATACTAGCAGGTAGTTTGTATTAATAATTTGTACTAATTAATCAGTAAATCAGTAAATAAATATATTTATAAATCTTATAAATATTCACTATATGCATCTAGTTCAGACAGATACATACAGATTTCCATATATAATGAAAAATTTATTTGCTAAAACAATAAACAGATTGATCTGATTTAATATTATCAGATCATTTATAATTTTACATATTAATCTAAAAGTTTCTGTTCTTAATTATTTAAATGATTAATTTTTTATGGTTTTTAATAACTTACCGTGGACAGGATATTGAGTATGCATAGAGTGACTTTCAATGCACCGGTTGCGCAACCCATTTTGTACTATAGTTTTGACTCCGTATACGAAACCTTAACACTTTACTTAATTTTATGTAAAATTATTTAACTTTTGGTCTGAAATGTGTTTCAAAATGCACCGAAGCACGACGAGATAAATTTTTAATAGATATTTCATATACACCACTTGAGTTAGAGAGCGCGTACTTTAGCCCGGAAACTTCAAAAACTAAAAGCTAAAATCTATAGACGCAAATAGATTGAATTTGAGTTCCAAACTGAAAACATGCACAACTTTTAATGGCCACGGTCACGAACAAACTAAATATCTTGACACCAACAAAGCAATATTTGCATTAGCTCAAAAAATATTGTGCGAGTGTAAAATTCATATAAGCAAAGCCAGGCAGATAGACTGACAAACAGACAGACAGACACACAGACACACAACCGCACAGCCAAGGCAGGCATATGTGTGTATCAAATCTATTTTGTATGAAATTACGTATTGTTTATTTTGCTGTATTTTTTTTTTTCATTTAGATTCTTTCTTTTTTTTTATAATTTTTTTCTAATAAGAAGTACAACGTATGAAATCGTTTCGAAAGCAAAGCTGGAAAAAGTTCAGCACTCGTTCGTACTCTGCCAGATGTTTTTGAAATTATTTCTAAGCGCATTACAATTAAATGATTACTTTGCCCATAAACAATCTAGCAATATAAATCTGATTTATAGTTTTGAGTGTGTGCGTTTGTGCTTGCGGTGTGCTCGTGTGCATGTGTGAGTGTTGAGTATTGTTGTTACAAATATGCCACAACGCGGGAAAAAAAGAAACCAGTATTTTTACGTTTGAAAAACCGCGAAACTATCGTTTAGAAAATGTGGGCTTGTATGCTTGTTAGGTTGTTAGGTTGTTAGATTGTTAGATTGTCAGTTTGTTTGTTTATGTCAACATTTAATTTAATATTTGTAGATTTGTATACTTACGTCATAATTACTCATAACTTTATGTCAGCGTCAGCGTCATCATCATCATCGCTTTTTACTCGTTAAATGTGTGGCCGAATATGCTAGCGTTCGTTGCGTGTCGCTGCTTCGTGTGGGTTTCATTGAGAAAAATCTTAACTACATAATTGTGAATATGCAAGAACGAGTAATTAAAAGCAACAAAAATAATAAACCACAGCACATTAATAAAACCCAAAAAAAACAATAGGGAATCAATAAAAGAACGAATTATGACTGACAACTGACGATTTCAAGTTGCTCGTTTCGATTGTTTGAATGGTTGCAGTGGCAGGTCAGACGTTTTACTACCACTTTTCTCGCAAGAAACCTTAAGATATAAAAAGATAAAAACTAAACTCATCCCGTCGAATTTAGATCATTGAATAGATCTTTAATTCTAACCGATGAACAAACTGTCAGCGTAGTGTTTCTTCAAAAATCTTTTGGACCTTCTGGATGCCCGTGGCGGGCAGACACAGCGGAAATGACTGATTGTTTCTACAAGTTTCCACAAGTTCTACAATGAGCATTAATACGCAGTTTCTCTACTTGTGTTTCTATACACCAGTGACAAGAGAGAACTGCAGGAAGACTTGTAGTATTCACGTGGTCCCTTTAAATAAGTTTTACAAAGCTTTGTATGAAAGCCTTGTCAATCTAGAAGTAACACATGAACTAAGTGTCTTCTTTTTTTTATGGGCAAGTTGAAGAAAGTAAAGATAAGTACGGTCTCTAAGCGAAAATAAGCTCATACCCATTTGAATACATCTAGGTACGCACTAAGGCGTGCCAAACCGTCTGATTATTTGTGTTCTTCAAGTCTACTATGTCCAGGAACCTAGATCAGAGTGATGTCAGCAAGTCGGTTATATGTAATATACAAATGTAGGTTTTGTTAGAGATAACATAACAAATTACTGGCTCTTGATAAAGTCTGGATTGACATAACTACTTCAAATGAACAAATATTGTATTTTGTAAAATAATAAGTATAGAATGCTTGTGCTTCTGAGAGTTAACGTAAATAGAACAGACTTAAGATTAAGATTTCAAGCAAGTTTTATATCAATACATTGTTTGAGATTTGTCATTAGGTATAAAATATAACGTCATTTTAATATTTATTACGCCAAAAACTAAATCACAGTACTGTATGTTCTTGAGGTAATTTTCTCACTGGAAAAAGCTCAGTCATAATTTGATGGATATTCGTTTTTAAACTGTTGAGAGTTTGAAGACAGTCCACATAAATGCAAAGATTTATATAATCTAAGCATAAAAGTTTATTAATCATAAATCGCATGTACTTAATGGTCAATTGAGATCATCAAAACGTACGCTTACACATCCGGGAAGTTTTTTGCCCAACAAACCCAAAACATGACGTGGTGTGTGGCTTTTGGCGCCATGCTATTGAAACCAATACCTTCCAAATCCAAATATTCTATTTCACTTCGTAAAAAAATTGACTATCGTGTAACTGCTGCTCTTAAAATTGAAGGTTTAAATTATAACTTTGTCAATTTAAAAAATGTATGAGCCTTTCAAACCTTTAGCTCAAATGCAACGTTTACAATTTAAAATTTTTCAAGAACCGTTTCCCATTTAAAATTCATCATTTCCCAAGCATATTTGTGTCTTAACAATTTGGTGGCGTATGAGTAACACACGCATATTGATACTCATTTCTTCAATCTTTAATTTAAACTTAACGAAGAATTACATTTTTAATATTTAATATTATCAAATAATTAAGTAATTAAATAATTAAATTTTTTATATTAATTCAATTATCATAAATGAATTAACTTTATTTGTACATATATTTATAGTATTCATCGCATTAGAAATTAAGTTTCTTCGACTGCATTACGGCGATATTGTCTACAGAGAAGCACAACTAATATTACTGTACCTACAATCCACCCAATTGTCTAAGAAAGCAGAAAAGAAATTTATTTATTAGGAACTCAAATATAAATATTTAACGAATATAGTTACGTTTGCTATTAAACTTAAATGTTCGGATAATAAAAGGTATTTAAAATATGATCTATATGTTTCATTGACTGCTTTTCGACACCCCGTTTCATAATGAGATGATTTTCCTTTCCCAGTTTGACATGATCCCGGTATTTCACGTAATATTTCAATGTAGTCATGTGGGCCATTTTTACCGCAACAATGAAACTGAAAGAAATTTATTTTATATTTAAGTTAATACTAAAAATTTATATATATGTATTTTGAAATCAATAAATATTATTAAAAAATATGTGACGTAATATCATACGTGATGGAATGTATAATCGTATATTATTGTTTTAGCAGAAAATAAGCAAATTCAATATCTTTTTTTATTTTATTTTTTTATTTTTTTATTTTTTTATCAAGATTTTTAATAATTGAAAAAGTTAAACGGTTTATACAATCTAGCACAGTTAGTAGTTCTGAAAAGATGAGTAATGTTCTTTTAAGTGTTTACTTTCCCAAATCAATTTTAATAAACCTATTAAATTGAAATAGAAGGTCTATGATATAACATAAAGTCATCTTAAGGATATGTCCTAACAAAAATATTATACTAACTGTAATAACTCCTTGGAGGTCACTTTGTAAGAATTATGATTGCTATATTTTTTTTACGAAAAAAGAAATATTTATTCTTTTCTTCTTTTTATAAAATATCCGAATTCAGTTTTCTGTGATAATCATTAGAAAATGAAAATATAACTAGGATAAATTCAAAATTATTGTATTTGCGGAATTAAAATAATTCGGTATTTCAATTTCTTTCAACAAATTACAAATAAATTTACATACATTCCACTGCATTTCATCCATATAACCATCAACTATTAACTGTGTATTCCACATGTCTTCTACGTGATTATAAGCAATCTTCTCAACTTCGTCCTCTTCACTGGCATAACAAATGCCAAGGACTTGTAAAATTAGTACCATTATTCCGAAAGTGCTAAACTAGAAATAAATCAAACTATTTGGTGATATTATAGTGAAAATATATAATATGATTAACTCACAGATATCAAAAAGTAAATGTGTTCTTGGAACATACCATAAGCTCCAATGGTTGTCATAACCAAAATAAAAAATCCCACAACATTTAAAAAATTGAGATAATTCTTTGGAGCTGAAAGTGCACATAAAATAGCCATCGACAATAAGCAAAATCCAGCTGTCTAGGATATATTGTAATTATATACTTATATATATATGCATATATATATATATACATGTGTGTGTATATATTGCATTTATAATTACTTACAGCCATTGAAATACATATTATGAAAATGAAAACCTTTTTAAGAACATACAGCAGCTTCATTTTACTGACTAGAAATAAAAAGAAATCATTTAAAATATAATTATATGTTGAAACAATAAATAAATATATAATAAAACAGTAAATTTAAATAAAAAATATTAAAATTGTCTTCACGGTGGTAAGAAGCATGTCTTTCTTAAGGATACATGTTTTAAGTGTAAATCAGTACCATAACAATAGACAAGCAAGGAGCTTCTGGTCCAGGCACCACCAGCAACAGGGTGCAAAATGAACACCAAGACATCATCGACAGATTTCGAAAATAATTTTGTTTTTAAGATATTTTTATCTTAAATTTAGACTTTTGGAATGTTGAAATTATAAATAATTATTCAGATTTTAGTTTTCAAAAGCAATACAATTCCAGAATATTTCAAAAAGGACTTAGTTAAAGGAATAAATTTTATGACGAGATTTCTTTAATATTCATATATTTATTGTGAAAGCTCACAAACAAATTAATAAATAAATATATAAACGAATTAACTAAAAAGTGTGATTAGTAATTTAATACTTAACTATTATCTCACATCTTCGTACGATGTATTATTCATTTTGTTCTAATAATCCGCTCGACTGAAATTAATTGATATTAATTCTTATTAAATTTTTCTAATTTGTCTCATATAATAAAATGTTGTTTTTGTTAACTTTTTCAATATATTTTGACACAATTTGCCCAGTTGATAAGATTTAAACAAAAACAAATATATGATACATATATTTTAAAACAAAAGATCTCATGTTATTTTCAAACATTTTACCAAATTTTACTTTTCATTTTTTGCATTATATTACATATCTTAATTTAATTTATAATTTATTCGATCACTTCATATAAACTCATCTTCTAACCATCAAAATAGCAAGACTGAACTATGTTTAGCTATGTTAAGTGTCTGTTACACTTAACAGTAATGTAACATTTCTAACCATCTGTCTACAGTTTTCTGTTAATTCGATTCAATACGAGTATTACGGTTCGATGGCTTATAGTCATAAAAACGTTACTACAATTTATTTTTCAATTATTTAAATAAACATATTAAGTTTTTTTTTAATATAAAATGTAAATTTATTTAATTAAAACCACGTATATTACTTAAGAAATCGAGTTCGAAAAACTTCATTTTCATAGTTTGCATATAGTCTGAGTTTATTGTCACATGTTGCATATATGTTCATAAATCAATGAAATGTTAAGAACAGAAAGCTGATATATAACCAAATTAAGTAAAGCTTCAAACACTACTATTCGCCAGCTAGAAATTGCACAAAGCCAGGCTCTGAGAAGACCTTTCAAGGTACCATGATACATTAGAACGAATGACATCCTCAGGAACCTCAAGATTGATCCGATCAAAAAATACATAAAAGGTAGAGCCCTGAAATTATTTGCGAAAACTGACAAACTTACCAACACCGCATTATCGAATCTCAGAATGGTGACAAGCTCCTCGGGGAGGTAAAGAAGGGTTTTGAAGATACCTCGAGTTAATAAAGAGTAAAAGTGCTCAAGTGCACTGGCTCAAATAGCTTTAACGTAATAATATGTTGAATATGTAACGTTTATTAATTTGTTAGATTAAATATTCATTTCTGAGAATTTTAGAACATAGTGTTTTAGGTGCTATCAGTTATCAAAACTCTAAATTTAATCATTTCTCCTCTGTCTATATCACTATAGCACCTATTTACGTTTATACTGAGTACCATAGTGTAACATAACCTAACTAAAGAATTTATATTGAAGATGTTGTGAGCTAAAATACTTTTGTTATGGATATGAAGAAGTTTCTACAGCAAAATATAGATTCTAAATATTCAGTTTTATTGGCAGTTGAATCATAAAA
>NW_024032373.1:0-10642 GCF_002237135.1 Teleopsis dalmanni | reverse complement strand
GAAAGTGTAAGAAGAGTGGGCAAGGGTTTGTTCGTTCGTTCGTTCAAACCAACCCTCATTTTAGAAATTCACAATTTGTTGATGATAGCGTAGACTATGACTCCAACTACGATTACGATTGCGACTATATAATTTAAGCAAAAGCAACGACTGCCACACAACGATAACAACAACACGAACAACTGCATTATGACGTTGTTCGTTACTCGCTGGAGAGATAATGACAACAATGATGGGCGACTATTGTTGTTGTTATTGCAAACCACCTATACGACAACGTCACGTTCACAATGTTAAACCAGATCTAATATACGACAAAACCCAAACAGAGCAGACATGTGATAAATGCAACAACAACAACGACAACAACAACAACAATGACAGCAACAATAGAAGCATGAGAATAATAAAAAAAAAGTAATGGTAAAAAGGAATATGAAAAATAGTAAAGTAAAAACTTTCACTTTTGCATACGATGGCAGCACTTTAGAATGCACACACTGCGGTAATGTGGTCCTTTTTCTTTTCTTTTCTTTTCTTTTCTTTTCTTCTCTTTTCTTTTCTATTTTTGTGTATGTGCTGGTGTGAGTAATTTTGGAAAGCTCTGTTATTGCAATGCAGCAAATGGTTTATGGCTCCTGGGATATTCGAAAATGCATGTCAAATGCAACGCTGTATGCAGTGTGCCTCTTTGCGTGTATCTCGTTACTTATTGTTGTTTATCACTGTATATATAGCGAGTAATTTGCTAATTGAAAATATGTAATGATATATGATATAGTATAAGATTTTTACTATTTATTATACATACTTGAAATTATATTTTTTCATATAAATGAAAATGGATATATTATTTCAAATTATTTGAACTTAATATAAATCATATTACTAATATTAAGCAAAATTTGATTTCTAAAATAAAGCTCAATCAAAAATTTTAATTCTAATTCTGTGCCTAAATTTTACTAAATTTGACCTAAATTTTCTATGCTTAAAAGTGCATTCCAATACGGTCAAATCACTTTAGGTTTTTTTTTTCATTTAAATAATGAACATTCATATTGAATGGGTACTCCTATTGAATTTAAACAAAATTTTATTATTAAATACATAATCAAATAATTAAAATTGCAATTTATACAATAATCACATTCAACAAATCTGATTCTAATTCTGTGCCTAAATCTTACTAAATTTTAGTTAATTTTCTATCTCTAAAAATGCATTTTAATGGGTGTACTTTTATAAAAAAGTACATTCAATTATAATTCACATAAAAAATAGAACATTTAACCGTATTGAATGGAATGTATTCTTACTGAATTGTATGTAAACAGAGATCAAGTCAGTTCATAGATATGAAGTCATTTTAATATTGGATCTTAACATGTCTATTTTGAAGTACAGTAAATTATCTTTTAGAACTAATGTCAAAACAATTGGTCTTATTTATAACAAAAGCTCTGTACTAAAATTTCCTTCCTTCTCAGCACCACGGTATCTATGCTGACGGGACACTGCGAAATAGGAAGGCATGCTATGAGACTGAGTCTACCTTATAATGATTTTTGTCGAGGTTGTAGCTCTGAGGATGAGGAGGAGACCGTGTTCCATCTTATGTGCCAGTGTCCTTCTTTAGCTAGAAGATGATTAAAAATCTTCAGATCCCCTTTTCTCATCGATCTGACTAAGATGTCAACATGTAATGTTAGGGACTTGGCCAAGTTTATAGAACTGTCAGGTTGGTTGTCCTTTACCTAATGAGGAAGTCGTTACCTTTTTCGACGTTGGCTGTATACTGATTTAAATCTATATACATAACAATGCTATTCTTGTGTTACCACAATGCGCCATCATTTGAGCTCAAGTAGGCTTTTTAGCAAAAACGCCGGCACTCCAACCTACCTAACCATCTAATGTTCGTTTGATGGTAGAACATTAGCTATATGCATTTGCATGAACATATCTACATACCAACTTAAATAACGGCATTAGTTTTACATGTGCTTCGGTGCACAATTTGGTGGGTAAACAAATTTAAAAAACGTTAACTTAATAAACGCATACACACTCACACACACACACATACACAAACACACACTGACCCGACGAACTTATAATTTTAGCAGTACAAACAAATTTTAGTTGCAAAAGCAACAAAGTAAACAACAGAGAAATGTTATTAAAGCAACAGTGAAAACAGTTAAAGCAGTACTAACGTTAGTTGCTATTGTTGTTGTTGCTGTTGTTGTTGTTGTAAACATGCGCACACATTTTGGGGAATGTTTTCGGAGCTTTACATAGTTTCCCTTCCTTTTGCTTACATTTTCTGCTTAACATATGCATTTTGTAACATTTTTCCTATGCAGCACCCAATTGTCTGTCTGTCTGTCTACGGCATGCATAATTAAATGCATTTCTTTGTTTGGTTTTTTTTATTATTGAGTTTTTTTTCGTATTTTTATTATTTGCTTTCTGGCAGTTAAGTTTAAAACTCTTTAAGAGAATTACAGTGAAGTACTTTACAGTAAAATACAGTAAAGTTAATTACCTGAAACTTATTTTGAAGCGTGTGACGCATTTTCGCCGTCTGTTGTTTTCGTGCTTCAAATATGCCGAAATGTTTGTATAGAAAGTTGTGAAAATGTTGTTGCATTTCTTTGTTAACAATAATTTAAATTATTTATTGTTGTTACTATTGTTTTAGTTAATTTATTCCAAAAAAAAATTTTTAAGTTTAAAGTGTAAATTACACTGCTCACGAATTTTGTTGTAAAATTGTCTGAATAAATCACTTAAACTTAAAATTTTACGTTTGGCCATCACAGATGTGAGTCGTCCTAGTTCGCTACTAGTAGCTACTGCCAGCCAGCCCACCAATCAGTAGCTTGCTGTTGCCAGTTTGAAGTGCGTTTAACTATGTCAATATCACGGTATATCTTGAACACTTCATCGTTCCAAATAATTCGATATTTGTTGCAAACGCATAAGAGGCCATAGACCTTCCGTAAAACTTTTTTTTCTCGAATACTACTTCTCATCACTGTTGGACAGTCAGCCAAGCTTTCTCAGCATAAAGCAAGACAGGTACGATAAAAGACTTGTGGAGCATGGTTTTATTTGTGAAGAGAAGGCTTTATTTCTCAATTGTCTACTTAACCCGAAGTACTGATATCTCTTGAAATGCATATAGACGAGTCAAACTATCTGCCTATTCATTACGTATATATTAGTTTTCTTAGCAATATTTTTAGGAAAGAATATTAAGAAGTCAATTTAAGTTATCAAGTGGTATTACAACAGATCTGTGTGCGTTCCAACAACTTTTGTGGCGAAACTATCATTATAATTATAATTACAATAATAACGACTATATCAGTCATTGCTGTAAGTTCATAGCTAACATATACTAAGTTATACTGAGTTATAATGTAATAGGTATAATTCCATTATCATTATCGTAATAAATAAATGATAATTGCAGTTAATAAGAAACGACTTAAGCGCACTACACACGATCAGTGTGCACCTTGCCTTATGCAGTTCATATATTCATTCGTACAACTTCCAAAAACAACAACAATAAAGTATTTTATGCTAAAAATAAATAAAACATACAAGAGAATACAAAAAATCATACAAAAAAGCACAGTAAGTATTTTTTTTTCGATATCAAAACAATAGACGGCCCGGCATAAAGTAAAAAATAAAAATTTCGGAATAAAAAAAATGCACATCAAAACTACGGAGTTAACAAAAAAAAAAAACAAAATTACCATGAAATTGAATTGCTACTTTGAAGTGCAGTTATGCAAAAACAACAACCAAGCCGGAAAAAATATACAATATGAAAGCTACAATGACGTCGCCTTTAGTCTCGCCGTGGCAAGGCCGGCAGTAGAGGCATGAATGTTTCAAATATGCCATAGAATTCTTGCTCTGCATATTCGCCTGTTGCCTGATACTCGTTAGAACCAACGAGCAATACACATACATATGTAAAACATTGCTGCAATAACGAGTAGCCGTGTGTGGGCTACAATAATTTTAATGGCAAAACAGGCGACTTTTTTTCTGTCTCAACTATAGGACTAATTAGAAATGCAGGCAAAGACCTCAGAGTATGATTTTTTTGATGTACGGAAACTTAATTTTTACAATTGAATAACTAATAAAAATTTTCGACTGACCAAGGAACAGAATTTAATAAGAAATGCTTTCCCTTTTTTATTACCTAATTCATTTATTTGCAATCTATAACAGAAATCTATAATAATAAAAATATTTTGTTGTTTCTTCAACAAAACTCTATACTAGCTGAAGAACACCGGTATCAATAGAAAGTGAAATTAAAAAAAAAAATTATCTTAAATAAGCCTGTAACAACTCAAGAAATAGTCAGAACGATATAGTGCTATAGATGGCGGTTGAATGGAATTCGTAAGGATCTCAACAGACACCGTAATTGTCATTGAGTATAAATATGTGCTAAACACATATTTAAGAATAATAAAAAAGTTTTTAAAAATAATAAAAATGTTATTAAAATAAAATAAAAAGAATATTTTTAAAAATAATAAATAATTTTTAATTTTTTTTTAATTTTTTTAAAAAAATAAATTTTAAGAAATAAAAATAAAGTAAAAAGAATGTTTTTAAAAATAACAACTAATAAATTTTCAAAATTGTTTTTAAAATAAAATAATTTGAAATAAATAATTTTTAAAAATAAATAATTTTTTATGAACATTTTTTTTGGGCGGTGGGTGTGTCAGTGGGGCGATTAACACGAAGTTTTTTGAACCTTAACAATATAGTACAAGTATTTTTTATCTCAGACCTTGGTTTTTTACCTATAATAGTTTTTGAGATATTCAAAAAAATGGAAAAGTTAATCATGTTTGGTGGAGTTCCGGTAAGCCGATTGGGCTCAAATTACTTTCAGCCTATAATTAATAAAATTTTTATTAAGATCGCTATCGGTTTCGAAACAACAAATTTTATTTGTCTAATTACAATTCTACTACATTGTGCGATACAACGCATAAGAACTTTTCAACTTCCTTAATTAAAAATAAATTCAATTTCATTATTTTTTTGTTTTTTATTTTTATTTAAATAATTATGTAAAAAATATTAATTAAATATAATTTTTACGTAATTAACAACTATGAGCAAAACTTTTTTAAGTTTCTTAGTTAATGACTAATGCAAATTCTTTTGGAAAAGCTTTTCAAAGCAACATTCTTCCCCTTAGATGCGCCGAAGCCACATGTACATATGTATGTGCATATGTATGCGCAATAAAAATAAAATGCTTTTTATAGTTTCTTTTTTCTTAAATCTTTAATAAAATGGACGACGGACATTTCTAAATACAAATTAGATTGAGAGAATAGTCTAAATACAAGTAGATATACTCACGCTTTAGTAGATTGATTTATTATATTACTATTTTTATTGTTATTACATGTTATTGTAATTGTGATTGTATCAATAAAAAGATTTATTTAAAAAGGAAAGAAGTTTTTTTTGTGCTTTTAAGTATTTTGTAGCTAAAATTTTGTTTTTTTACCATGATGGGTAGAAATACCATGATCGTATTTAAGATATTCAAAACAGTGGAAAAATTGACGATGTTAGAGCACAAATTTGAAGTAGTTACGGGAAACCGATTGGGTTTAAAATACAATAAGTGTATCTCAAAAACTAAGTTCTTGAAATAGACTAGGTTCTTGAATTATGATTATATTTAATGGATCATCTCATAATAAAAATATCTCAAGAACTATATCGTGGAACAGAGCTAATATCGCTACTGATTCTGAATTTCTTTTAATTTTATGTTAATTTTTTTTAAATAATTTATAATTCTAAATTATTAAAAATGAAATACATATATTTTACGCTGTTTAAAAATTATTTATATTTTAACATTAAAAAAATTCATTTTTCCTTTCCAAATATTTGTTGCGTAGGTGAAATAAAATATAATAAATTAACAAATTTTTAAATTTTTTTTAGTTAATTATAATTAATTTCCTTAAATTCAATTAAAATTTTAGCTTTAAAATATTCCAACGATCGATCGATCAGTAATGACAATTAAAAAACGCATAACCAAAACTTTTGCATTCAAAAAATATTACTCTAAAAAGCTTTCGCAAAAAAGCTTTCTGACTTTCTGAAGTCTTTAGAATACAAACTGTCAGTAAATGTGTGCATGTGTGTGCATGTGTGTGAGAGAGGAAAAAATATATTACCAAAAATAATTCGAATTATTTTTTCTCTGGCCTATCAGCAACAGCAACGATAATAGAACAGAAATAACAACAAATCAAAAGTGCAAAACCAAAACAAAAATATTTGTGTTATATGAGCGAGCAAAAGCTTTGATCATCAATGCAAAAATTAGGCGTCGTGCATATGTAAATGTGCGTTGATATGTTCTTTTATATGCGCAAAGAGTGAGTAACAGCGACTGCGAGTATGTATGTATATATTTTGAAAGTTAAGTAAGGCATTGCAGGCACGTGTGCGTATACGTAATATATTTCTTTTTTTATTTTGATTTTGTTTTTGCTACTGCGTGTATATGTATTTGTATGCATTAACTTTAAGTTAGTGTGTGAGTGTGCGTGTGCGTGTGCGTCTTGTTTTATTTTTTGATTCTATTTTTTTACATGAAACGCATACGATTACGAATACAAATACGAATACGAATGCGAAAACGAATACTTGAGCAAGTTACGCACTTGTAGTTATATTATTATTATTATTATTATTGATATAAAAATGCTTCTTGTAGTTTTTGTATTTCCATTTCATTAAAAAAAACAGCAAAGCATAGCAAAGCAACCTTGTATTTGCAGTTGCTGCTTTTTGCTATTGATTGTTATTGTTGTTATTGTTGTTATTGTTGTTCATTAATATTTACTTGATTTTGTTGCTGTTGTTTTAATTTTGCTATGCGTAGACTTGTAAAATACTTAAAATAAAAAAAAACTTGCTGCTAAACATAAGAGCTGTTGTGTTCTTTTAAATATAGTATATATGTATGTATATATTTATATACATATATATAGTTTTTGATTTCATTAGATAGACAGACGGGTCTGCAGACGTACGCATTACGGACAAAGAGATAAAGTACACACTTTAAATTATGTTGTGTATGTTCAAGGTTTTTTTTTTGTTTTTTAAACAGACAAATTACATATAAATACATATATATATTAATAGATATGCACATATAAATAATATTAGAAAAATAATATTTATATAAAATTGAAGTCTTGCTTGTATTTACACGTATGAGAGCCAAAATAAACATACCTACACATACATACACACATATATGTACGTGTTCATATATATATATGTATATAAATTTTTATTAATTTTTAAATGTTGTTGCTGTGCACGCACTTTTGTTTCTGTAATTAATGCTGCCGTTTTGTAGGTTGCTCGCTTGCCCCCTAGCTGCGCTGCCCTACTTACCCCTGATTATTGGGCTAGCCAGCCTATTGTGGATTGAGCCAATTTAATTGTAGGCTCAATAATAATTTAATGCGCGCGCTGCGCTGCGCTACTTTTATGCGCAGTCTGTTGAGCATTATTTTTTTCGGCTTTTTTTTCTTTTTGTAGTTTTGTTGTAGTTTTTGTACTTAAAGTTTATTTTTACATTTTGTTGGCTGACACAATCAACGCGATACGCGCAAAATTTGCGTAGCATGCGTTGGCTGATTAGTAATAATTTTTATTAATTTGTGCTTTTTTTGTATTTTTTTTTTGTGCACTTGCATTTGTGTGCGTTTTTTGTAAGTTTTTTTGTATGTATGTAATGTTAGAAAAAAAAATCTATTTAGTTATTTTGAACATTTTTTTCTATGGCCTCATGATGTGATAACAATTCAAATAAATTTCTGGCGTTTATAAATAATTGTTGCTTTTCATGTAATTTTGTTAATTGTGCTTTTTTTTAATGATTGCTCTTGACTTATGAATGTTGTAGTTAGTTATATTATATATAATTGTCATTAATATTCCTACTGTAATAGAAAAAGTTAATTTTATAATATAAATATATGTTATAATATTACATTTAATATGGTTTCAAATTGAACAATTTCAAAAAAATTTATTTAAAAAAGAGAAAAAAAAATTAAATTTAAAAAAAATGTGTAAATAATATAAAACAAAATAAAAGTAAACTGAAAATTAATTTTAAGTTATTTTTTTATACTATTCACTTAAAAAAATTTCGTACATACAAACTGGTTTTATTGGTGCAAAATACAACATCGTTGTTGCTGTTAATTTACTTTGTTCCTTGGTTTTGACAATTATTATTCCATAATTTACATTTAGAAACAATTTTGTACTTTATAAGTATACAAGACAACATCGTTATTATTGTAAAGTTATTATTTTTCTTCGTCTTGATAAATATTATTTCATACTATTCATTTGAAAGAGTTTTCTACATACAAACAGGCTTCATTGGTATACAAATTAACATCGATGTTGTTGCAAACTTATTGTTTTTCTTAGTTTTGACAATTATTATTTCATACTACTTACTTAAAAAAATTTTGTACTGACACATGGAACAACATCGTTGTTGTTGCAATATTACACTCATCCTTTTGTACCTAATTTTTGCATTTACATTGTTGCAACGCTACGGGATTATTGGTTAAAATCGAAAAATTTTCAAAGTAAGCTAGCAGACTTTTAAAAGCACGTCATTTCATTTTATCAACTGTACTGTCTAATTGAATCAAAAATATAGAAAGGACACTTACTGTATCATGGACACTTGTATTTCCTGGTAAAGTTTTTATTCTGTATTATAAATAGATATCAACGCTACCGGTTGCACTGCCAGAATTGACAAAATTGTAAAAAGTATTTTATTGCCGAAAAAAAAATTCCATCACTGTTCCATAACTATTACGAAACTTCAGTAGAGCTTATTGCTACAAACACCCACAATTAATCATCGATGTATATTTAAATATATGTGGGCTTCAGTACTGCAGTCTTTCTAGTGATAAAAGTCTGATAATCGAGTAATATGGTGACAATGCAAAGCGACAACAATAAAATCAACAAATAATTGATCAACAATAATTGATTTACTTTCGATTGTTACAACAAATAATTAAAGTATTTTTTATGATATATTTTTAGAATTTCACTTTTCAGTTTCATTAAGAAAATAGATGACCTGAAATTGATTTAGAAAAAAATGTCTTAAAATGCATTTATCTCATCTAGCTAGCTAGCAACATCAGCAAAGAAGCAGTGCGATAATGCTTATAGAACTCTTTTTCGAGAATACTAATACTGAGGAGCTATTAGGATATGATAATAAAAGACTAGTAAAAAAATCACAGAAAATAAATCAAAAATATTTTTTGTTCTTCATTTTTTAAAGATTAATTATATAATAACCAACATATTTCAGAGCTTTAAAAATATATTTTTGAATTTAGTTTTCCATATGTCAATGTTTCATACTAGAACCAACTAATGGCACGGAAGAGGCATCTTGCATAGGTTCTTAAAACAATTGTGATAACTGATGTAAAGATTAAAGATGCGTTCCCTCTAGAAATCTTTTCGGAAGAAAGAAACTACTGTGTGGTAATAAAACGGGTAATGCTTTATAGGCCTACATTAGAAATATCGGATAGGCACTTGAGGAAGGATAAATCTAGATCGCATTTCTTAATTTATATTTAATTATTTTTAATAATATAATGTTACTTTCAATACCCAAAAATAACAACTCAAACGATTTCGCATAAAAAAGTCCAATATTTTTTTCTTTGGCGAACTCCAGAAGTTCTCTTTAGAAAAAAATATTAAGCTTTGCCAAAGATTCAAATTGTTCTTAACCTCTAAACACAACAAAAAAAAATAGAGCAAAAGGTCTAAGTGGCTCCTAAAAATCGACTGTATAATCTAAGCTCAAAGGAAAAAAATGTTGATAGTGGCAAAACTTCTACTTCCTCTATCTTTTATGACTTTTATGACTTATATGGTAAAACAGCTCTCGTATATAAGTCATTTAAAATCAAAAGTTCAAAACTGATTTATGTTCACAGTAAATAGTATCAAGTAATTTATAGATTCCTGGAAAAAATAGTTCAAAACACTGTTCCGAAAGATGTAAATTTGTGGAAGAAACTGAAGCAAAGGCTTATGTACAAACTTTTTAACCTAAGCCTTATATGAATGAGATTCAAAAATGACCTGCAAATCGTAGAGCTCACCTAATATGTAGTAGTTATTATAATTCTTAGAAGCTTCTGCATACAAACACTTATGCACAACTTTTAGTACAAGCGTGCACTACACACATACACATCGAAATATATGTAAAACAAATGTTTATGTAGCATTATTGTTGCTGTATTATCTACGCATTTGCCCAGCGGCACCATTATGCCAGCGCTGAAAAAGTAAGTGAGGAGGTAATAGCTCTTCGTTTTTATTTTTCTTTGTTTTCGATATTTGTGTTTGACATAGGCAATTTCGGGGTTGAAATTATAAAAGAATGAAGAAGAAAAGCATATGAGTTAAGAATTTCTTGTTTTGCCTACATTGTATACATTTAGTCTGCTTTTGATTT
>NW_024032372.1:0-10645 GCF_002237135.1 Teleopsis dalmanni | reverse complement strand
CGACTCTCCGGCTGGTCAAGTACACTCAGCAAATACAACATTTCATCAATTCAACGATTGCTATTTGTGATTCAACACTGTTTCAGATTACACCTTACCGACTCTCCGGCTGGTCAAGTACACTCAGCAAATACAACATTTCATCAATTCAACGATTGCTATTTGTGATTCAACACTGTTTCAGATTACACCTTACCGACTCTCCGGCTGGTCAAGTACTCTCAGCAAATACAACATTTCATCAATTCAACGATTGCTATTTGTGATTCAACACTGTTTCAGATTACACCTTACCGACTCTCCGGCTGGTCAAGTACACTCAGCAAATACCACATTTCATCAATTCAACGATTGCTATTTGTGATTCAACACTGTTAGAATTAAATAATTGTGCAGCTATTATTACTAATTCTTGGACATCGGATGTCACTAGTTTTGTGGCAAAATATGATATACCAGCTTTCAAATGTCTTTATGCGGAGCTAACGGAATGTTTAACCAAGATTTTTAATATATCAATCATATCATCAGCGTTTAGTTATTTATATAAAGTGATACAAAAACATTATTTGTGTATTATTAGTATGTTTTGCATTAGTTTAAGCAATCTTAAATAATGAAATGTAAACAAAATTTAGTTAAATATAAACTGTCAATGTTGTCGGTTGTATTTACTTCAGTTGGCGACGAGGATAAAAATCTGCAAGTATTCAATCGCTTTCACGCTTATTTCGTACCGTTCAATTTTAAATACAATCATGCCGGGCGAAAGTGAAATTTATAAGCAATTGCTTAAAGAACAACAAGAGTTCTCAAAAAATTTACTGAAACAACAACGTGAGTGGATGGACTCAATGTTTCAAAAACAAGGTGCTGCTGGTGTATCTGAAAGAAATAACAACATTGTTCCAGTATTTCACAAATTTTCGAAAGAACAGCAAACCTGGGAATCATATTTAGAACAACTTAACCAACATTTTTTAGCATATTCAGTTCAGTGCAGTGAAAAACAAAAATCATTTTTCTTGTCTTGGATTGGCACAGAAAATTTTGAGCTGTTAAAAAATCTTTTCGGTAACACGAAAGTACAAGAACAATCTTTCGAAAATTTAACGGAAAAACTAACGGATCATTTCCAGTCGAAACGACATGTGGTCGCTGCACGTTACGATTTTTTCAAAAGGGAAATGAAGCCACATCAATCATACAGAGAGTGGGTAGCAGATCTCCGCGGATTGGCAAGAGAGTGTAACTTTTCGTGCTCAGCCCAGAATTGTTTGCACAATTTCGTGGATGATATGATTCGTGACCAAATTATTATACGTACACCGCACGATGCAGTGCGCACGGCTGCGTTCCAAAAGCCCCAGCCAACACTTGCTGATGTTTTGCAGATTGCAGAATTGTACGAAACAACCACTAAAACGGTGGCAACAATTAAAGAACAAACGATCGAAAACTCAATGCCTGTTAATTCAGTTGGTACAATTATAAAAAAACCGGGTGTTTTCAACAATAACAATAATAAAGTAAAATTCAAATCATGTTCTGGCTGTGGAAACTCTCATGCAAGAGAAAACTGTAAATTTAGAAATGCTGTTTGCAATAGATGTAGCAAAATTGGACATATTGCGCCAGTGTGCATGTCAAAACAAAACAAGAACAACAAACGTAGTTCAGGTGATGAAAACAAGAAGAAGGATTATCGTCGTAAAAGTCACAACATTGGTACTGTTGAAACAATTAACAGTTTAACAGGTATTATAAAAACTGAAAGCAATAAGAATTACATTGACTTGGAAATTTGTAATAAAATTGTGTCTTTCCAAATGGATTCTGGTGCAACAGTTTCTCTAATAAATAAGCGAACATTCAAAACTCTAAATTGCCCAAAGTTGCGAAATTGTACAAAAACCTTATTTGGTTTTGGCAAAAATGAAATTCCAGTGCTTGGTGAACTTTGCGTAGATATCAAATGTGGCGGAAAAGAAAGGGAAGTGGTAATCGTTGTCGTGGATGTCGAAAACTGTAACAATTTATTCGGTTTCGATTTATTCAAAGAATTCGGGTTTGAGATTCAACAAATTTGTAACATTACTGAAAGTGAATCACACAGAATTAGCGAGCTGTGTAAGAAATATGGTGATATTTTTGAACCAGCTCTTGGCACAATAAAAAACTTTAAGGTCAGTATTTTTTTTAAAGCCAAATGCACATCCGAAATTTTACAAAAGCCGACAAATTCCATTTTCGCAAATGTCACTTTTCAAGAAAGTCGATCGATTGACAAATGCGGGTATTTGGAAACCTGTGAAGTTTTCCCAATGGGCTTCGCCTATTGTACTAGCGCCAAAAGCTGATGGTTCCATAAGAATTTGTGGGGATTTTAAACAAGCAGTCAATGCGCAAATTGACATTGAACAATATCCTTTGCCCATACGCGAAAGTCTTTTCCATAAAATTAATTGCGGTCAACATTTTACAAAAATCGACCTTAAGGATGCGTATTTACAAATGGAACTCGACGATGAAGCAAAAACAATAATGGTTGTCAACACTCCACTTGGGTTATTCCAATACCAACGTTTACCGTTTGGGATTGCAAGCGCTCCAGCTATATTCCAAAGATATCTTGAGCAGTTACTTCAAGGCGTAGAAGGTTGTGGAAATTATCTCGATGACATCATCATCTCCGCACCTACATTTCAACAACACATCAGCCGCCTAGAACAAGTACTTCGTATTTTGCAACAAAATGGTATCAGGTGCAAGCAAGAAAAATGTTTCTTTCTGCGAGATAAAATCGAATATCTCGGGCGTCAAATTAGTGCAAAAGGTATATTGCCAGATGAGTCAGGACTAAAAGCAGTCAAAAACCTGCAGCCGCCTAAAGATCTAAAGCAAGCAGAAGCATTCATGGGTAAGGTAAACTATTACCATAATTTTATACCTAATTTTTCGCAATTATCCGCGCCAATCAACATGCTGCGCCGAAAAAATGTAAAATTCACATGGGGTACAGCACAACAACAAGCATTTATAGCTCTTAAAACGCATATTCTCAATGCAGCGCAATTAGCACATTATCAGGAAGATTTACCGTTGGTTCTAGCTACAGATGCCTCCTCCTATGGCATAGGAGTCGTGCTCTCGCATACGTACGTTGACGGTACAGAAAGGCCTATTGCTTTTGCATCTAAAACTCTCGACATTCATCAACGACGATATAGTCAGATAGAGAAGGAAGGGTTAGCTATCGTTTTTGGAGTCAAGCGTTTCCATCAATATTTATACGGAAGAAGATTCACCTTGGTTACTGACCACAAACCTCTTGTTAGCATTTTTAATCCAATTCATCAGTTGCCGTCGATGACGTCACATCGTTTACAGCGATGGGCTATTATACTAATGGCTTATCAGTATGATGTTCGGTATCGTAAAACTACTGAGCATGGAAATGCCGATGCTTTATCTCGTTTACCTGTTGGTGAAGATAAAACTTTTGATCATGAAGAATCCTGTTTCAACATCAATGAACTTAACACACCTATCGACGCTGAAATAATTCGTCAGCATGCCAAATATGACCCAATTCTTCGCCGAGTTTATTTTCTCGTTACAAACGGTTGGCCTGAAAAGCTAATGCCTCAAGATGCTGATCTTCGATCATTTTTCAATCATCGCTTTGCTTTAATACTAAACAACAATTTGCTTTGCCTCCAGACGGAATACAACCGGGTTGTCATTCCAGCCTCCCTTAAGCAGAAAATTCTTAAACTTCTTCATGATGGTCATTGGGGAGTATCGAGAATGAAACAGCTAGCTCGACAACATGTCTGGTGGACTAATATTGACAAAGACATCGCACAATTAACTGAAAATTGTGATGTGTGCAAAATTGCAAATCCTGTTCACGCACGTGAATACTTAAGCTGGCCTGAAGCTGATCGACCTTGGGAGAGAGTACATATCGACTTTGCTGGTCCATTTTGTAATTCAATGTGGCTAATTTGTGTCGACGCTTTCTCGCAATTTCCGTTCGTTGTACAACTATCTACAACAACAACGGTTGACACCGTATCAGCATTGTCTTCTATATTTTCTCTGGAAGGTATACCAGAAACCATCGTAAGTGACAATGGTCCGCAATTTACAGCTGAAGCATTCAAACAGTTTTGCTCAAAACTTGGCATCAAACATATAACAACAGCGCCGTTTCATCCAGCCTCAAACGGGTTAGCCGAACGATTCGTCAGATCTTTTAAAACTGCTGTTCAGAAAAACATTGACGATGGATTGTCTCTCAAATTCGCTGTATCAAAATATCTTGCAACATATCGTGCAATGCCGAATGCTGAGGGTAAATCACCTGCAGAACTTTTACATGGAAGGCCTGTTCGTACCTTGTTGAGTCAACTGTTTGAATCGCCTTGGAAGCACCTTGAAGCTTCGAAACGGAAAATGAAATTTAGTCTAAAGCAACCCGTCTTCGCTCGAAACTACGCAAGAGGGGAAAAATGGATAAAAGGAGTTATTGTGAAACAACTTGGTAAAATGGTTTACCGAGTGAACACATCTTTTGGTTACATCAAACGTCATGTTAATCAGCTTAAAACTAGAAGTAGCTCTGACCTCTCTTCACAACCAATTTTTGAATTCACTCCAAATTTCATCAATGCCACACCGCCTTCATCTAGCCAATCAACATTAATGCCTAGTGAAGAACGTTCTACCGAAGTAGTTCAACTTCGAAAAAGTGGTCGTATTCGGAAGGATGTAAATCGATTTGAATCCGACGATTTCAGGAAAACTTAAACCTTGTCAAAAATTAAGGGCGGAGAAAGTGTTATAATCTAGTATGTTTTGCATTAGTTTAAGCAATCTTAAATAATGAAATGTAAACAAAATTTAGTTAAATATAAACTGTCAATCTTGTCGGTTGTATTTACTTCAATTTCAAAGATGATTTGAAGAATATTCCAGAACTCTTTTATCCTTGTCCTTGGTCGAAGTTGAACTTTTTATTACACTTTTTTAAAAACAATCGAGATAATGCAATCTGTCCGGATTTTAAATCCGGGAATAAAAACAATCATATAATCATATAGAAAAATATGTATTTACATAAAAACAACTTTGGTTTTACTGAAGATTGAACTGAAGATTTATAGCCAGTTATTTTATAACTCAATTATTTAAATTTACTTTTTAAATTGTGTCTGGCTTGAAACCCATTCCAATAACAGCACTATTTCGATTGCCCAAGTTCACCATTTTACTATTTAATTCAGGCTATTTGTGATTCAACACTGTTTCAGATTACACCTTACCGACTCTCCGGCTGGTCAAGTACACTCAGCAAATACAACATTTCATCAATTCAACGATTGCTATTTGTGATTCAACACTGTTTCAGATTACACCTTACCGACTCTCCGGCTGGTCAAGTACACTCAGCAAATACCACATTTCATCAATTCAACGATTGCTATTTGTGATTCAACACTGTTTCAGATTAACCTTACCGACCTCCGGTTGTCAAAGTACACTCAGCAAATACAACATTTCATCAATTCAACGATTGCTATTTGTGATTCAACACTGTTTCAGATTACACCTTACCGACTCTCCGGCTGGTCAAGTACACTCAGCAAATACAACATTTCATCAATTCAACGATTGCTATTTGTGATTCAACACTGTTTCAGATTACACCTTACCGACTCTCCGGCTGGTCAAGTACACTCAGCAAATACAACATTTCATCAATTCAACGATTGCTATTTGTGATTCAACACTGTTTCAGATTACACCTTACCGACTCTCCGGCTGGTCAAGTACACTCAGCAAATACCACATTTCATCAATTCAACGATTGCTATTTGTGATTCAACACTGTTAGAATTAAATAATTGTGCAGCTATTATTACTAATTCTTGGACATCGGATGTCACTAGTTTTGTGGCAAAATATGATATACCAGCTTTCAAATGTCTTTATGCGGAGCTAACGGAATGTTTAACCAAGATTTTTAATATATCAATCATATCATCAGCGTTTAGTTATTTATATAAAGTGATACAAAAACATTATTTGAAAGATGATTTGAAGAATATTCCGGAACTCTTTTATCCTTGTCCTTGGTCGAAGTTGAACTTTTTATTACACTTTTTTAAAAACAATCGAGATAATGCAATCTGTCCGGATTTTAAATCCGGGAATAAAAACAATCATATAATCATATAGAAAAATATGTATTTACATAAAAACAACTTTGGTTTTACTGAAGATTGAACTGAAGATTTATAGACAGTTATTTTATAACTCAATTATTTAAATTTACTTTTTAAATTGTGTCTGGCTTGAAACCCATTCCAATAACAGCACTATTTCGATTGCCCAAGTTCATCATTTTACTATTTAATTCAGGCTATTTGTGATTCAACACTGTTTCAGATTACACCTTACCGACTCTCCGGCTGGTCAAGTACACTCAGCAAATACAACATTTCATCAATTCAACGATTGCTATTTTGTGATTCAACACTGTTTCAGATTACACCTTACCGACTCTCCGGCTGGTCAAGTACACTCAGCAAATACAACATTTCATCAATTCAACGATTGCTATTTGTGATTCAACACTGTTTCAGATTACACCTTACCGACTCTCCGGCTGGTCAAGTACACTCAGCAAATACAACATTTCATCAATTCAACGATTGCTATTTGTGATTCAACACTGTTTCAGATTACACCTTACCGACTCTCCGGCTGGTCAAGTACACTCAGCAAATACAACATTTCATCAATTCAACGATTGCTATTTGTGATTCAACACTGTTTCAGATTACACCTTACCGACTCTCCGGCTGGTCAAGTACACTCAGCAAATACCACATTTCATCAATTCAACGATTGCTATTTGTGATTCAACACTGTTAGAATTAAATAATTGTGCAGCTATTATTACTAATTCTTGGACATCGGATGTCACTAGTTTTGTGGCAAAATATGATATACCAGCTTTCAAATGTCTTTATGCGGAGCTAACGGAATGTTTAACCAAGATTTTTAATATATCAATCATATCATCAGCGTTTAGTTATTTATATAAAGTGATACAAAAACATTATTTGAAAGATGATTTGAAGAATATTCCGGAACTCTTTTATCCTTGTCCTTGGTCGAAGTTGAACTTTTTATTACACTTTTTTAAAAACAATCGAGATAATGCAATCTGTCCGGATTTTAAATCCGGGAATAAAAACAATCATATAATCATATAGAAAAATATGTATTTACATAAAAACAACTTTGGTTTTACTGAAGATTGAACTGAAGATTTATAGACAGTTATTTTATAACTCAATTATTTAAATTTACTTTTTAAATTGTGTCTGGCTTGAAACCCATTCCAATAACAGCACTATTTCGATTGCCCAAGTTCATCATTTTACTATTTAATTCAGGCTATTTGTGATTCAACACTGTTTCAGATTACACCTTACCGACTCTCCGGCTGGTCAAGTACACTCAGCAAATACAACATTTCATCAATTCAACGATTGCTATTTTGTGATTCAACACTGTTTCAGATTACACCTTACCGACTCTCCGGCTGGTCAAGTACACTCAGCAAATACAACATTTCATCAATTCAACGATTGCTATTTGTGATTCAACACTGTTTCAGATTACACCTTACCGACTCTCCGGCTGGTCAAGTACACTCAGCAAATACAACATTTCATCAATTCAACGATTGCTATTTGTGATTCAACACTGTTTCAGATTACACCTTACCGACTCTCCGGCTGGTCAAGTACACTCAGCAAATACAACATTTCATCAATTCAACGATTGCTATTTGTGATTCAACACTGTTTCAGATTACACCTTACCGACTCTCCGGCTGGTCAAGTACACTCAGCAAATACCACATTTCATCAATTCAACGATTGCTATTTGTGATTCAACACTGTTAGAATTAAATAATTGTGCAGCTATTATTACTAATTCTTGGACATCGGATGTCACTAGTTTTGTGGCAAAATATGATATACCAGCTTTCAAATGTCTTTATGCGGAGCTAACGGAATGTTTAACCAAGATTTTTAATATATCAATCATATCATCAGCGTTTAGTTATTTATATAAAGTGATACAAAAACATTATTTGAAAGATGATTTGAAGAATATTCCAGAACTCTTTTATCCTTGTCCTTGGTCGAAGTTGAACTTTTTATTACACTTTTTTAAAAACAATCGAGATAATGCAATCTGTCCGGATTTTAAATCCGGGAATAAAAACAATCATATAATCATATAGAAAAATATGTATTTACATAAAAACAACTTTGGTTTTACTGAAGATTGAACTGAAGATTTATAGACAGTTATTTTATAACTCAATTATTTAAATTTACTTTTTAAATTGTGTCTGGCTTGAAACCCATTCCAATAACAGCACTATTTCGATTGCCCAAGTTCACCATTTTACTATTTAATTCAGGCTATTTGTGATTCAACACTGTTTCAGATTACACCTTACCGACTCTCCGGCTGGTCAAGTACACTCAGCAAATACAACATTTCATCAATTCAACGATTGCTATTTGTGATTCAACACTGTTTCAGATTACACCTTACCGACTCTCCGGCTGGTCAAGTACACTCAGCAAATACAACATTTCATCAATTCAACGATTGCTATTTGTGATTCAACACTGTTTCAGATTACACCTTACCGACTCTCCGGCTGGTCAAGTACACTCAGCAAATACCACATTTCATCAATTCAACGATTGCTATTTGTGATTCAACACTGTTAGAATTAAATAATTGTGCAGCTATTATTACTAATTCTTGGACATCGGATGTCACTAGTTTTGTGGCAAAATATGATATACCAGCTTTCAAATGTCTTTATGCGGAGCTAACGGAATGTTTAACCAAGATTTTTAATATATCAATCATATCATCAGCGTTTAGTTATTTATATAAAGTGATACAAAAACATTATTTGAAAGATGATTTGAAGAATATTCCAGAACTCTTTTATCCTTGTCCTTGGTCGAAGTTGAACTTTTTATTACACTTTTTTAAAAACAATCGAGATAATGCAATCTGTCCGGATTTTAAATCCGGGAATAAAAACAATCATATAATCATATAGAAAAATATGTATTTACATAAAAACAACTTTGGTTTTACTGAAGATTGAACTGAAGATTTATAGACAGTTATTTTATAACTCAATTATTTAAATTTACTTTTTAAATTGTGTCTGGCTTGAAACCCATTCCAATAACAGCACTATTTCGATTGCCCAAGTTCACCATTTTACTATTTAATTCAGGCTATTTGTGATTCAACACTGTTTCAGATTACACCTTACCGACTCTCCGGCTGGTCAAGTACACTCAGCAAATACAACATTTCATCAATTCAACGATTGCTATTTTGTGATTCAACACTGTTTCAGATTACACCTTACCGACTCTCCGGCTGGTCAAGTACACTCAGCAAATACAACATTTCATCAATTCAACGATTGCTATTTGTGATTCAACACTGTTTCAGATTACACCTTACCGACTCTCCGGCTGGTCAAGTACACTCAGCAAATACCACATTTCATCAATTCAACGATTGCTATTTGTGATTCAACACTGTTTCAGATTACACCTTACCGACTCTCCGGCTGGTCAAGTACACTCAGCAAATACAACATTTCATCAATTCAACGATTGCTATTTGTGATTCAACACTGTTTCAGATTACACCTTACCGACTCTCCGGCTGGTCAAGTACACTCAGCAAATACAACATTTCATCAATTCAACGATTGCTATTTGTGATTCAACACTGTTTCAGATTACACCTTACCGACTCTCCGGCTGGTCAAGTACACTCAGCAAATACCACATTTCATCAATTCAACGATTGCTATTTGTGATTCAACACTGTTAGAATTAAATAATTGTGCAGCTATTATTACTAATTCTTGGACATCGGATGTCACTAGTTTTGTGGCAAAATATGATATACCAGCTTTCAAATGTCTTTATGCGGAGCTAACGGAATGTTTAACCAAGATTTTTAATATATCAATCATATCATCAGCGTTTAGTTATTTATATAAAGTGATACAAAAACATTATTTGAAACATGATTTGAAGAATATTCCAGAACTCTTTTATCCTTGTCCTTGGTCGAAGTTGAACTTTTTATTACACTTTTTTAAAAACAATCGAGATAATGCAATCTGTCCGGATTTTAAATCCGGGAATAAAAACAATCATATAATCATATAGAAAAATATGTATTTACATAAAAACAACTTTGGTTTTACTGAAGATTGAACTGAAGATTTATAGACAGTTATTTTATAACTCAATTATTTAAATTTACTTTTTAAATTATGTCTGGCTTGAAACCCATTCCAATAACAGCACTATTTCGATTGCCCAAGTTCACCATTTTACTATTTAATTCAGGCTATTTGTGATTCAACACTGTTTCAGATTACACCTTACCGACTCTCCGGCTGGTCAAGTACACTCAGCAAATACAACATTTCATCAATTCAACGATTGCTATTTGTGATTCAACACTGTTTCAGATTACACCTTACCGACTC
>NW_024032371.1:0-10649 GCF_002237135.1 Teleopsis dalmanni | reverse complement strand
TATAATGGTAATAACCCAGCTTATAAATTTAAAAACTGTAACAAGAACCATTAATGGAACTTTACCAACATTAATGAATTCTAAACATTTGGAAAAAAATGAAGGTTCATGGTGAATGTCAGTATCAAAATCTTTATCAGCATCAATGTCTGAAGATGCATCAGGAACATCACCAAGATGAATATCTGCATCGGTATCAAAATCAACACCATCACCTAAAAGAAGTTGAAAAATCCAATAGAATAAAGAAAATCCCATTAAAATTGTCATTATTCCATTTGGTAATGGATGAAAAAGTAAATTAAATATTTCTTGCATACTATTCTAATTGTATAAAAATTTAGATTTCACGTTTGAAAGTGTAATGAAAATAAGAAATGGTTCCCATTTGACTAAAGTCTTGAACAGAAATTAATTCCCAACCTTCACTTCCCATTTCATTTAGTGTTTTGTCAATTTCTTTTAGGTCGAATTTTATACTAAACGTACCGCTAGGTATAAACTTCATTGTTTTATATTCAAATTTTTTCTTCATTCGCCAATTTATTTTTTAACGTGTCTAATTCCGATTGTAAATAATCTTCTTTAATAAATTGGTTAATCTTATCATCAGCAGATTTATCATTTTTTGCTAAATCACCATAAGCTTGTGCTAATGCTTCGTCTTCTTCAACTTTTGTTTTCATACGTTCTAACATACTTATTGTACTGTTAGCGTCTATTTTTGCCATTTGTTTATTTACCAATTTTGTTGCATTAGCTACTTTTGCTCGTGCTTTCAATGTAGCAAGTTCATTCTCCCATTTATTAATATTGAATTTTAGAACTTCTATACTTTTCTGTAACTCTTCAGTCGATTTTTCATGAACAGTTAATTGAACAGATAGTTCTTCAACTTCATCTAACAATTGTTTTTTATAACCTAATGCTTCTTTGGCTAAATTTTCAGCCTGATTTACATCAATAGAATTTTCATTCGCTTTTTTTAGTAATAGAATTGCTTTTTCTTCATATTCTTTAGCATCTTTATTTTTTGTATCAATTAAGTTGTTTGTTCTTATTGCGGTTGCTTTTACTTTTGCGTAAGCTTCAAGGGATTGATTAAGGTCTTCTCTCATTTTCTCTTATCCCTTGTTCTGTCATTTAACAGGTCTTCCATTTTTTCAAACAAAACCGAATGTATTTCCGGCTTGCCCTATTCTAAAGATCTTTTTTAAAATATTTCATAAATTGTCTTTTTTATGGTTTAGAAAATTCAATTAACTGAGTAGAGATATTCGCTCATCAACAAACTCAAAAAGAATTTAAACGTAGCTTCAAATTCATTTCAAATCAAGATTAGAGATTTTGAAGAGCATAAATCAATAAATTACTTTTTTACCATCCTCTGTTAAAGCAAAACCTCCATGAATAATATCTCTATTTTTCATCAAAAAAGAGCTTTTAAAGTGTTTCAACCTTATTGTTTTTTTAGTTTGTAAAAAGATATTGTTCAAAGATTAAAATAGGAGGAAGCTACACCAAACAATTTAAATTTTGTACTCCATCTTCTAAATTTTTCAATCATAAACACACCTTCATTTTCATTTTTATAAGTTAGTTGTATAATCAATACTTTGTATTGAACTTTCGATTTTAGAAAAATTAATTCATTTGTGTTTTATAGTTTTTTTGTAATTTGCTCTATTAAAATTTAAACCAATTTGCTAAATATATTAGCAAATTAAAATGTTAAAATTTTGAATAATGACAAAAATAGGTGAAAACATAAAGAAATTAAGACAAGTTAAGAATTTAACTCAGCAATCTTTTGCTGACCTATTTGAAGTTACAAGAGGGAATATATCTTCTTATGAAGAAAAGCGTGCAGAACCCAAAATTGAAACCATTTTGAAAATTGCTAATTATTTTAGCATACCTGTGCAGCACTTAATTCAGAAAAATTTGACTGTGAATGAAATTTTGCATTTCGACAATTATTTTGAGGAATCAGAATCGGTCCGAAATGTTAAAAATTTGAGTTCAATTCCATTCTTATCTAGAGAAACAATTCAAGCCAAAAAGAATCTATTAATTAATATAGAAAATTATCCTACAATTTTTTTTCCAACCTATAATCCAAATCAATTTATAGCTTTAGAGTATAATTCTAATATCTCAACTCCAATAGATTTTGAATACAATGAAAATGCTATTTTATTTTTTGAACATTTAGAAATTGAAAAATTACATTTGATTATAAATAAATTTGGTTTATACATTACAGACGATGATATATATATAGGTAAATATATTATGGAAGAGAATAAACTTGTGTTACAATTAAATGAATGGAAAAAAGCATTTTTTGAAGTTGATGAAATAAAAAGCTTCTATTTATTACATTCGATTTATCATCAAGTATAAAAGAAATTGAACAGTATAATATTCTAATTAAATTTATTAAATTATGCCAAAAATAAATAGGTTCTAGGCTAAAAATTGATAAAAAACGTTGATTATCTAAAAAAAAACCTTTCATTGTCAGAGGTTTTTTTTATTTTCGTTGATTGCTAATAAAATCTTAAAGATAACATAGCATTTAGTTAAGTAAATTATGAGTCAAAAATTAACGTTAGAACAGATTCAAAATTTTGAAGGAAAATATCCTACACAACTTTGGTATTTGTTCATGGTAGAAATGTGGGAGCGTTTTTGCTTTTACGGAATGAGAGGAGTTCTTGCCATTTTTATGGTGGATATGTTGGGTTTAACAGACTCAGAGTCTAATTTGAAATATGGAGCAATCCAAGCTTTTGTATACGCCTTTACTTTTGTTGGTGGTATTTTTGCTGACAAAATCTTAGGATTCAAAAAATCTTTAGTTTTTGGTGGGTTAGTAATGATTGCAGGAAATTTATTAATTGCAACTGATCCACACCATTTCTTTTATTATGGAATTACACTAAGTATTATTGGAACAGGTTTTTTAAACCAAATATTTCTTCGATGGTTGGTGAATTATATAAACCTGGTGATCCTCGACGTGATGCTGGTTTTGGTTTATTTTATTCAGGAATAAACATTGGAGCATTTCTAGGAGGTATTGTTTGTGTTTATTTAGGTAAGCAAGTAAGTTGGAATTTAGCCTTTTTAGCTGCTGGCATCGTAATGATTATTGGAGTTGTTTTATTCTTGTTTATCAAAAATAAATTAGGTCCTATCGGAGATTCTCCAATTGCTAAATTGGAACCAAAAAAGAGATTAACAAGAGAAATCGCTGTATATATTGGAGCATTAGTATGTATTCCATTAATTTTTATCATGATTCATAATACTGCTTACACAGATATGTTCATGTTTACAGTTGGTCCTTTGGCTATTATTTATTACTTATTCCAACTTTATAAAATTCCAGAATCAAAAGATAAAAGCAAATTTATTGCTGCATTTATCATGATTTTCTTTTCAATTTTATTCTTTGCTATTTTTGAGCAAGCAGGAGGATCATTAGCATTATTTGCTAATAAAAATTTACACTCAACTTTATTTAGTATTCCATTAGATCCAAATATTGTAAACAATAGTGCCAATTCTTTATATGTCATTATATTTTCTCCTTTATTAGGATTAGTTTGGTTATGGATGGCAAAAAAGAAGATAGAACCGAATACTGTTATTAAATTTGGTTTATCATTTTTAGTATTAGCCTTAGCTTATTATATCTTCTATACATTACGATTTTTTGCAGATGGAAATGATTATCATCTTTAGAAATATTTGCATTAGCTTATTTCGTTGTAACAATTTCAGAACTTTGTCTTTCTCCAATTGGATTATCAATGGTGACAAAATTATCTCCAAAACATTTAAGTGGAATGATGATGGGTCTTTGGTTCTTAGCTTCTGCTTATGGGCAATATTTAGCTGGAATTTTAGGAGCTGGAATGTCTACTCCAAATGAAAATGCATCATTAATGGATAAAATGTTGGCATATACAGATGGTTACCAACAGTTAGCTATCTATTCTGTAATTGCAGGAGTTATAATTATAGCTGTTTCTCCATTGATTAGAAAACTAATGCAAGATGTAAAATAACATCTTAAAATTACAACACAATAACAAAAAAATAATGAGTTCAAAATCAGAAAATTTCTTTGATTCAAAAGTATTAGGACATCCATCTGGATTATTTGTACTTTTCTTTACTGAAATGTGGGAGCGTTTCTCTTTTTATGGGATGCGTGTATTATTAATTCAGTTTTTAACAGCTGCTGTCATTGGTCTTAATCCTGGTTGGGATTGGTCTATAGAAAAAGCAACTGCATTATACGGAACATACGCAATGCTATTGTACATTACTCCTATATTTGGAGGTATTATAGCTGATAAATATATTGGATATAGATGGGCTGTTGTGGTTGGAGCTATTATTATGACTTTTGGTCATGCATTTATGGCTTTTGACACTCCATTTTTCTTATACTTAGGACTAGCTTGTTTAGTTATTGGAACAGGTTTCTTTAAACCTAATATGACATCTATTTTATCTGAAATGTATAAAGATTTTCCAGAGAAAAAAGATGGCGCTTATACTATTTTCTACATGGGGGTTAATGCTGGTGCATTTTTCGGAATGATGTTATGTGGATTTTTAGCAGAAAAAGTAGGATGGCACTGGGGATTTGGTTTAGCTGGAATTTTCATGTTATTAGGAACATTACAATTTTGGTTAGCAAAACCTTTATTTGGTACTGTTGGTGAAATCCCTTCAAAAACTGGAAATCAAATAACTGCTGACGACGATACTCCTAAATATGAGCCTGGAGAAAAACCTAATCCATTTACATTACTAGACCAAGTCTTAATTGTAATTATGACTCTATTAGGTTTAGGATATGCATTTAATGACCCACTAAATGCAATTGGAGGAATCAACTTATTCAATTTTGAAAATAGGAGGAACTTTCAGGTCAAAACATTGTATATTTTTCTTTATTTGGCGCCAACTATTCTTATTTCTTATTTGTTGTCATCGAGTTTAGCTAACTACACAAAAATTGTTCGTGATCGTTATGATTGCAGTAATTATTTTTTGCATTTTTCGTTATTTTCTTTTGGATGTCTTTGAAAACAAGGGAGCAAACATTTCATTAGTTATTTTTGCAAAGAGATAATACTTTGAACGTAATTTAGTTGGTTGGAGCAGCATTAGATTACACATGTTTTCAATTACCTTTATTAACAGTTGTACCGTATTGTTATATATCTTATTGTTCTTTCTTATTAGCCTAAACAAACAATTAAAAAAGCTTTTTGGTCTAATATAACCTTGGCTGTAACATTTTTAGGAATTTGGGCTGCTGCAATATGGATGTTAAATTTTAACTGGTCTTCTCATTCATATGATGTTTCTTATGATGCTATTCAAACAGAAAAATTAGATGATGCTGGAAAACCTGTTTTAAATGAAGAAGGAAAACCAACATTTATTACGACTCCTGTCACAGCTTCTTATGTTGCTAAGCCAACAGATAAAATTATTACTGAAACAATTAATATTGCTTCACAAAATACATTAGCTAAAGGAGAACAAATCAATATACACCAAGAAGGAGATAAATTCTTAATGGTTAATAATACTGATTTAGCAAAATTAGATGAAGAATATAAAAAACAAAATATCCCTTCAGAAATAGTTCCAGCTAAAATAGCAGAAATAAAAGATAGTCAAGTAGAAATCACAGTTTCTTGGTTCTCTACATTAAATTCTTTTTTCATTATTGCATTAGCATCATTAGTTTCTCGTGTTTGGGATTCTAAATACAATCCTTCAGCTTCTGTTAAATATGGTTTAGGATTAATCATTATGGCAATAGGATTTGGATTCCTTGCTTTTGGTTCTTATGGTGTAGCAGAAGGTGTTCGTGTTTCTATTATCTGGTTAGTATTAGCTTACTTATTCCATACATTAGGAGAATTATGCTTATCTCCAGTTGGTCTTTCTTATGTATCTAAATTAGTTCCAGCTCGTATGATTGCATTTATGTTCGGAATGTGGTATCTTGCAATAGCAATAGGAAATAAATTAGCTGCCATTTTAGGTGGTCAAATAGAAGTTATCACAAAAGAATACTCTTTATCAACTTTCTTCTTAATTTTTACAATTGTACCAATTGTAGCTGGATTAATCGTTATTGCGTTAAATCCTTTAATGAAGAAATTAATGCACGGAGTAAAATAAAATTTATAAGCATTATGAAATTAAGCATAGCAATTTTAGCATTCATTTTTTCATCTTTCCTTTTTGGACAAGACGTAAAATGGTTAACATTAGAAGAAGCAAATAAGGAAGTAAAAGCTCACCCAGAAAAGCCTATTTTAATTAACTTTTATGCAACTTGGTGTGGTTTCTGCAAACGATTAGATAAAGAAACTTTTACAGATGCCAAAGTTTCTGAATATATAAATAAGAATTATATTCCAGTAAAATTTGATGCTGAAACAAAAGATATGGTTAGTTTTTTAGGAATTAACTATACATACATTGCACCAGCAAAAGCAAATTATTTTGCTTATGCTTTTACAAACGGACAACTTGGCTATCCTGCAACAGTACTTACTAATGCTAAAGGAGAAATTAATAAAGTTGTTTCTGGTTATAAAAATGCTAATGACTTTATAAATGACATTAAGATTTAATCTGAAAATATCATAATATCGAAAGGGTAATTACAAATGTAATTACCCTTTTTATTTTTTAATATTGGATAGAGAAATATCCTTTTTCAGATGTTCTCCATAATATTTTATTAAGTAAATTTTGTTCTAATTGGGAAATTGTAGATGGATAATTACTTGCATCAACAATGATAAATTTCAATTGATTATCAGTATTATTTATTGAATAAATTTTTGATTGATGAATTAATTGATAATAAGCTTGATGATGAATATCTTCTTCATCCAACATAAAATCAAAGTTTTTTGTTTCGATATAATTTTTATGTTTAATAAAATTAGGATGTTTAAATTCATCCTGGTAAGTATAAAACTGAATATCTTTTATTCTATTTTTTACTTTGTAAGGTTTAATTGTGTAATTATATGTTTTTTCATCGAGCGGGAAAGCACTAAAAACAGCTAACTTTCTTCCATTTCTTATACTAAAAATACTATTTTTATATTGATTGAAAACAATTAACTCATTCGAATGATTTAATTGAGTTAAGGCTTTGAGAAGGAACGATCATTTCTTTAAATACATTGTACAAATAGCAATAATCAATAATGCAAACTTTTGATTTTTTATAAAAAGAGGATTTTAAGAAATATAAATAATGGACTAACATTACAGCTGTAAAAATACTCATACTAAATATCTTTGCAACAAACTTTAAAACTGGCTAACCAATAAATAATAACTTATTTGACCAATGAATAAATTGATTAAAAACCCATGTATATAATGAATTTATTTATATTAAACATTAAAAAAATTAATACTCAGAATCCCACCACAAATCATTAAAAATGATGCTGGAATCAAAATTAAATTACCAAATAAAAATAAACCAGAAAATTGATTAAAATAATATACTGCTATTGGTAATGTTCCTATTTGAGCAGATAAACTTGTATCAATTGTTCCTTTTATATCTTTCAGCCATTTATTTTTTACTTTCCACATTTTATCAAAAATCGGATTCAACCAAACAATAAAAAATACAGCTGAAAAACTTAGCTGAAATCCTACGTCAAATAAATAATTAGGTTGAAAAACAAGTATGATAAAAGCTGATAAAGATAATGTATGATAAATATTCTTTGGTCTGTTCAATAATTCACTGATATAATAAATCGAAATCATAAGAGCAGAACGAAAAACAGGAGGTTCTAATTCTACATAAAAAGAAAATAACCATATACAGCATAAGCTAAGTATTATTCTGATTTTCCTTCCGTTTTTCAATCTTAGTAAAGGTTGTAAAACAAAATTCAAAATCATATAAATCATCATAACATGCAATCCTGATATTGATAAAATATGCACAACACCAGTTGCAATATAACTTTGATTTAGTTCTGGTGTTAATTCTGTTCTATCTCCAAGTAACATAGACGATATTAAAGCTCTACTTTCTAAAGAATATCCATCTCTTTTTAATTTTTCTCTTACTTGCAATTTTGATTTTGAAGCCCAATTTCGGAATCCATTACCTTCTTTATGAAGTGAAATAATATTATTAGTGAATAATTGGTAATGAATATTTTTTCTTGTCAAAAATTGTTTGAAATTAAATTGATTCGGATTTAAAGGCTCCTGAATTTCATTAATTTTCCCATAAACAATTATCTCATCATAAGGATGAAGAATATTCTGTTTATCTCGTACATTTAATGAAATTAATTCTTTACTTTTTAAATCTTTCGCAACATAATTAACTGACTTTTCAGTAATATTTCGTTGATAAATAATCTTTAAAAAATACACTTCAGCATCATTATTCAATAACTTACAATCTATTTTTTGATATGTTTGATGAATATAAAATCCTAAAAAAATAGTTATAATCAAAAAAGGAATTATTGCATATTTCTTTAATGGATTAAAAACAATAACAAATAAAAAAATAATTATTGAAAAGAAAACAATTCGTAAATTAGAAAAAGAAACAACTTTATCAGATACATATATACCAACTGATTAAACAAATACTTTAATATAATTAAACAAAAATACTTTTTCATTTCATAAAATATAAAGTATTTCTCTTGGAATGTGAATAAGGTTTTAAATAATTTAATAAATGAATACCAAATCAAATTATTAACTCTAAAAAGGATTTTATGGACACTACAAATCCAGAGGATGGTTATGAGTTTTTGGTTGACGGTTAGACCAAGAGTGTTTCAAAAGAAAATGCATCATATTGATGAATCGAACAAGATCTAGCTTCCTTATACAGAATTAAGAAAGTTGGTTTAATCACGATCCAAATAAATGGGAGGAGTTTTCTCAAAAATATTCTAATGAACTAAATCATAACCAATTCTATAAAAGAATTTTTAACTCGTTTAAAAAAACAAGAAAAAATAACATTGGTATTTGCTGCAAAAGATATTGAACATTGTCATCCTATTATTTTAAAAAATCACTTAGATAAATTAAATCAGAAATTTTAGAACTAAAATTTAAATGAAAAGCCCATATTAATTCCTAACAGAGAAGGATTTTTATTATCTACATTTTGTAGTGGATTAATCATATAACGATAGTTAGGCTCTAAATCAATACTTGCTTTTTCTGACAGTAAGTACTGTAGTTTAAGTCCTAAATTAGCACTATAACTTGAGTTATTTAAATTTGCTGCTGTTCCTATTTTATATTGTACTCTATTATTATCATTTACAGATATTGAATTTTTAGTTACAACATAATAACTTCCTCCTACTGTTCCTAATAAATTTATTTTTTTAAACATTCCCAATTTATATTCTAATTCTAAAGGAATTTCTAAAAAACTAATTTTTTGCTCTAATTGAGTTGAATTTGGTGAAGATGTTAATGCATTCAACTCATAATTTGTAGAAAGAACACGAACATTATTGTTATATTTAATATTATTATGGTAATTAAAATTCTGATTTGAAGATGAACTACTTAATAAATAATCAACAGAATTTCTTCCATAATTCACATTATCTGTAGATTGCTCTAAATCTACTTTAGAAATTCCGGAACGTATATTAATTCTATCATTTAATCGTATAGACACTTTAGCTCCATAAGCTATTGTTGTATTATTTTTAACTGATAAATCATTAAATTCATCTGATAAAATTGATTTATTTCCTAACATTTTCATAGGATTAACATAAGAAGAAACAGCTAATATAGGTGAAGATTTTATTGCTATGTTTTCATTTTGTTTTTTCTCTTCTTCTTTCAAAACGAGCTCTAATGATTTCTCTTGTTTTATTAAATCATTTTGATTGGCTTTCTCAGATAATATTTTATTTTCTAATGAATTATTTTCTTGATAATCTTTATTTCTTTGATTAGTAAATCCTAAATTAGGATTTACTAATGAATTATTTTCATTAGTAAATTCATCCGAACGAGAATAAATTTGATTAATTAAACTATTTTCAGATTTAATTTTAATAATTTTCTTATTATAATCAACGGTTTTTTCTATAGAAACAATAGCATCATCAGAATGATTAATTAATAATGATTTTTCGTTATCCAAATCAGATTTATTAATTGATTTTTTCATTGTTTTTGAAGCATCTTTTTTTACAATTTTATCCGAATGATGAATTAATCCATTTTGATTAGTATCTAACAGGTTAAAATAAAAAAGAGAGATTCCAATTAATACACAAGCAGCAAAAGATCCTACAAAATATAATAAAGGAATTATTCTGTTTTTTTTCTTTTTTTCATTTAATTTATTCTCAATATTTTCCCAAGCATCAAGTGGCGGTACATGAGGTTGAGAAAGTTTATTTTTAATATGTTGATCAAATTTGTTCATTTTCGAGAACTGATTTTAAAAGTTTAGATTTCAATATTTTTCGTGCCTTAGATAAGTTTGATTTTGAAGTTCCTACAGAGATATTCAATAATTCTGCTATTTCTTGATGGGAATATTCTTCAAA
>NW_024032370.1:0-10653 GCF_002237135.1 Teleopsis dalmanni | reverse complement strand
TGCATCAATAAATATATAAATAACAATATAAAAATTATTACATATTTTTGTTTCTTCAAACCATATAATACACTGTCACACAATATACTATATTATCTAGTGAACATCGTATGAGTGAAATTGACTGAACTATTAATCTCTGGAAAATGGAATACAGAGACAGCACTGCAGAAGAAAGTAATTGGGTTATTGGAAACCATGCCTAATTCCCCTTGTGATTTAACACAAGTACTATCAATACATGATTTCGATCAATTTGTTATTTCAATTTATTGTGTGGACCTGAGATGTCCACACATCTCAGCCTTCGAAAGTTGACTAAAGTCTTTAAAGTTGAACAAAGTGCATTATCTCAACGACGAATAAAAAAAGTTAAAGTCGAAAGAGCCAAAGCGTTGATTCGTTTGACCGAAAGTAGTGGGTTACCAAATTTGGTTATTTCTGATGAGTCACCATTCGTAATTAAGCAATACTTAAACAAACAAAATGAACGAGTTTACTTGTCAGAGACGTCTACTGAAAACGGAAAGCAAACGCCACCGATGACCGTTACGCGGCCGATGTTCGCTCATGTTCATCGATCGTGGGGTAAAAATAAACGCCCAAATCTATCGGGATACTATTTTAGATGGTGCACTAAAGTCATTTGCAGATGAGCATTTCAGTCGCAGGCGTTGGACGTTCCAAAAGGATTTAGCATCATGGCACGAAGCACGCTTTAACCAAGAATGGCTGAAAAACAACGTTCCATGCTTTCTTTATTCCTTCAACACAATGACCACCGTGTACACCTATATATAAACCCTTTAGATTTCTCGGCCTGTGGTATTTGAAAAAGTAAGTTTGGCACTAAAAAATATGAAAATATCGAGCGTCTGAAGCAAGCGCTAAAACCAGATTGGCCCACAATACCGCAAAGTCATTTGCGGGCAATGTGCTATAGCTTCGTTCACTGTTTGAAGGTCATAATTCATCCTAGAGGTGGCCATATTGAAGCAAAATAAATTGACTTTAAAATTTAAAGTTTTTTACGTATATTTTCATTTATCTTTTATCAAATTGAACATAAATAAACAATATAGAGCCTTTTACTTTGCTGCATTTTAGGCATATATATATATATATGTCATTAGCATTATTTGTCCAAATTTTTAAATATTTACATAAAATGCTAATTATTAGTAAGTTTCCCTTCCACTATTGACTTATTTGATTGAAAAATTTAAAAATCTCCTAAAATACGTTAGCTGCTTTCATATTCTCTGCCATACATTTGGTGTTTTCTTCGACATATCCTGGAGCAATTGAGCCTAAGTCCACATAACTCAAAAATCCAATATGCAATATACCCTGTGGGACATGAACTATTAAAAACAAAAAAGGAAGAAAGAGCAAATTTGGCTTGAATATTTTGCAATTTGTTGTTTGCATTACTTTTTAGTTTATATGAGTTCGAGTTGAGTGGCAAAATATTACAAAAATTTCAAATTCAAAAAATGTACTGCATATTTGAACCCATATCACGAAATATACATTCCTCGAAGCCAATTACTTTCAATAACTGAAAGCTACAAATAAAATTCAGTAGCAACGCCGCACATTTCCGAAATTTCTTCAACAAGTTGAACGACGAGTACTAAGTATTAGTACCGCATAATAAAAACGAGAAAAAAATAGCTAAATTGGAAAACATTTTATTGTTCTTACTTTATATGATTACAGAGTATCCAGGGTTGCCTTTTGTTTGAACATAAATACAATTGAAGCCATTTCATTCAGTTATCCCGTTGTATTCCATTTTGAGTACGTTTAAGATAAAAGACGTTCGGAACGATTATGGTACCCGAGAAAAAGGAATAAATATATATATATATATATAATAAAAGTAAAGGAAATCAACATAATCGACACAACAAACAAGGGTAAGAACCGTTTTGACTCCACAAAGTCGAGGGGGAAAATAAAAACAAATGAAAATTCCACAAAAAGAGTGCAAAGTGACTTTCAAGTGTCATTTTAGTCATTTTTAGTGTTTCTTTCATCGTTTTTATGTACAACTATGAGTACAATGAACACTTATTTTTCTTCTACTTTTTCCAACTTTTTTCAACTTTTCATTATTTTCATCGTTATCCTTCTTAGAATACAGGTAAAGGTAAAATATTAGTGCAATGGAAAACTCATAGGGAATGCGTACGGAAAACTTCGTACGGAGCTCATCAATATCCTTCGGTGCATTTGTATATATAAATTTGCGGAATAGTCCATAAGTTTTTTCATTTATATTTGCGATAAAAAATAACTTAAAACGTTTATTCAAATATAAAATATTTCTTTCCATATTTTTCATAAGCTAAGTGCAAAACTTTGATCAGCTTTCACAAAAGTTAACAACTTTCTATGTACCCATTGGTATTTCAAATAGATACTTTAGATAGTTTATTTACCATAGATTTATAGATTTATTTATGAGAGAAAAACAAATTTAAACCAACTGAAATTATACATATTAAAAAATAGATATATAGAACAGATAGATATAGATGTAAAAGAAGAAAAATATTAAAATTCTTTAAATTAATTAAAAACGTTTTAAAGAACGGTGCATGTACTCCTTTCATAGGTTCAGAGCCCTTCTGCGGGGTAACAAATAGCTCCACAAATAACTTATTATATGAACGGCAGAAACAAAATCTATTTGAACACTGGAGAGCCCAAATAGGCATACGACAGTCAAGAAGATTCATTGATCCTCAATACATCAAAGTTGTTGTTGTACTTGGTCTTAGCAGAAACAATATTAAAATCTACACTGAACTTCTTACAGATGCGTTAGAAAGTGATTCCTAATGATTCTGTCGTGAGGAGTGGGAAACATTAGAATATATTGTATGCAACTACCCAGCGGCGGCAAGACGTAGACTCAACTATCCTAGAAGCGGGATCTTAGACCCAAATCAAATATGATAAATTAAACCCATAGCAATTACGAGATATATGAATAATCTGGAATTATTTTAGTTGGGCCTTTAAGTGCACCATAGATCTTTTAGTTCGGGGTGCATTCATTATTTAATAATATTTATTTATTAATAATAAAAAATTTTACGATTTCTACAAAGTAACTATATAATAAATGTAAAAATATGAAAACTTTTATATGAAAATATTATTCATAAATATATTTTAAACACTCGTTTTGACGAAAGAAACTAAATTAGTCTCTTAATTAATTGAATTTTAGACACAATATAATTATTGTAATATAATAATTAAAAACAAAAACTATTATTAATTAATTCAATTAATCTATAACTGGTTTATGATTTTGTTCTAATATAGTATAACACATTGAGTGAATTTGTTGATAAAACTTTCACAGTAAATTAAAAAAAAATACAAGTTAGCACAAGTTAGTCAAGCTCGGCTTGGGATCAGTTGGATGATTAACACTGACTCTGAGCTTGAACTTTTGCAGGGCATGAGGTCAGCTCTCAGTACTTGTAGTCTCAAACAAAGAATTATTTCCAAAAGATGATGACTTATGATGGATATTTAGCAATACTCTAAATAGCTGTATGGTCTGCCAAAATCTCAATTAGTTAATAAAAATTTTTGTTGTTGTTATTCATTACTGTTCAAAATAACTCTCTGGTTTTTGTTTTTGTTGTTGATATATGATATATATGATATATATGATGATATAATTTCTAAAATATTTTTTAAACCATAATTTTGAAAATTAAATTAAAAGCATTTTGGAAAGCATCTAAATCCAAGTTGAAGTACTTGTATCTTGTACTTTTCTGTTTTCGTACTTAAAGTAAATTATGGTAAAGTTCTTTTATGCTACATTAAATGCAGAAAAAAATCTTTTATTACAATTTCTCAAACCAAAATATGTAAGAACCTTTTAAATTACACAAAGCAATTCAATCAATTGAATTGAAAAATCTTAAAAAAAAAATAAATGCTGGTGAAGTCATAAATTTACTTAACCATTAGAAATGTCATTTATATATGTTAATATTTATATAAAAAATACATCATATATATGTACATATAAGTATATTTACTACTATAGATTGCTTAACTCTCCCTTTCCTTTTTAATTTGCTAAACTCTGTGGTGTGAGAACATTAAGGACCATACGGGTTCATATGAACATTTCTATATATAAAATATAACAAAAAAAAATTTAAAAATATTTATATTTAAATAAAAAAAAAAATAAAACTAATCATAGAAGTAAAAAGAAATATTTATCAGTCTATAGAGTTCACGTATAAAAATATATACATTAATATAGATTTATAGATTGTTTAATTATATTTTTAAAAAAATTGTAGCAATTTAAATATTTTTTATAGGGCGTCTGAACTAAAACCAAAAAATAATTCAATTATTTTTATTTAACAAAAAATAAAATTGAAAGAAAATTTAATATAAAAAGGAGGAGTTCATCAATTTCATTGGAACAGGATGCTAAATCAGGCATGAAAATTACTTTGCATTGTTGTGAAATGGGTACGAAATTTTGTCGCAATCAAAAACCAAAAAAAAAAATAATATTATTATATATTATATACTGATAAATATACTTATATGTGTTAGTACAAAAAGGGTTTAGGATGCAAAAAAAAAAAATATTAAAGAACAATGTTCACGGAACTGTGACAACATTTAAAAGTGACACATTTCTTTCAGGCACTTAACGTATTGAAATCATCACAAAAAAATATTTCAATAAATATTATAACAAAAAACAGGAATGGTTTTAAGTCGAATATTTTTTTAAAAATAATTTTGGGAAAGGATACTATTAATGTGAAAACATAATTCTTTTCCAAATGCGGTTTCTTTGATAATAATTGAAGATAATTTTTGAAGTGCACTATAAGACGTTTTTTTATAAAATTATTATGACATAAGTAATTAAATTTATTTAATTATAACTTTAAAATTATTATAATTTATGTCATGCTATATATAATATTGAGCATAATAAAATTTTTCGAAGTTCCTTTTTTTTGCTGTGTCTTATATTAAATATTATTTGTTATATTTCCATCATTAAAATAAAAATTAAAATCAATTAATAAATTAAATTTTTTATAAGTTCATTTTATATTTGTATATTTAACCAATTTTTTTTATTGAAATAAATTTTCTATAACTTATAAATGAAATCTTTTCATTTTAATTTAAAATGATCAGTTATAATTTTAATTTAAATTTAATTTGAGACTATTCTTAATAATTCTATTATTTATATTATGTATCAACTCTGACTATTTTATTTTATAATTATTTATATTGATTAAATTTATTGAAAATCTTATTTTATGTAAATATTAGTCATAGTGACAACTGGAAACTTTTTGTAGAAAGACTAAGTTCTTAGATATTCAATCAATTTCTAGTTGTATGTTACATACTTTTGAAACATGTCGTAATGATAATAACAATATTGGTGATAGTCCTTAATAAAACTCATTTAAATGTATTTTTATGTAATTTTTTATTTTAAAAGTAATTAGTTTGAATCTTCATATATTATTTGTGTGTGTGTGTGTGTGTGTGTGATTCTTAGAGATATATCTATATCTTTACTTAATATTCAATTTTAAAGGGAATATTTTTCTCTCGTTATATGATTTGATTAATATCTTATTTTATAAATATTAATTTTATATATAATATTTTAAAGATAATATTTTTTTATTTAGAAATATATATATTTAATTAAAATATTACTTTATGTTATTTATAATTTTATTCGTTTAAAATTCACTATTCAAAAGAATATATTATAAAATCTGTAAATTTATAATATTAAGTATTTCTTATATGTGTCATTATGTGTCATAAAACATTTGTTTTCAATTTAAAATTTATCATATCAAAATTGATGTTTTAATATTCATTTTTTTATTCTTAAAGATCAAAGCATAACTACCTAATAGAATTTTTTTATTATAGTTTAATAAAATTTAAAATTATTCGTTTAAATATTTAATTTTTACACAATAAAACTTGAGCAATAAAAATTAAACTTATTATCCACATTTTTATATTATTAGCCTAATCCAAAAAGCAATAAACTATACAATTAAAATAAATAAAAACAAATACGATCAAAAACAAAAATTTTTTTAAAACTTTTCTTATTTGTGTTTTAAGCTTTAATTAATTTTATTACAATTTTAAAAAATTTTATTTTTTAACTTTTTGAAAGTATATAATAATATGTATTTGGTATTTTATTTGTATAAAAATATAAAGTTATAAGTGGTGCTAACTGGTGGTATTTTATTACAGTTGATTATGATTTTTTTTAATTTTAATTTTAATTATTTAATATTAATATTTATTTTTACTTTATTTTTTTTTTTTATTAATTTTTTTGTTTACATAAAACTTTTTATTGTATTCATATTATTTTAATAATGGTAAAATTTTTTGTATTAATGGTAATTTTTTAAAAATAACTTAGAATTTTAGTATATCATAGTTCATTTATCATTTATGTTTTTTTAATGTACGTATATTTTTAGTTTTAATTAATTTAGAAATAGGCATTACGACCAATTTAAAAATTAAATTTAATGGAGAAAATATTTAATATTAATAACAAAACAATTAGACATTATTTTATTATTAACATTAGTAAAATATATTAAATTTATTTTATTAAAACAAAAAAATATAAAAAAAGAAAAAAAAAGAACTTCATCACAATTGGTTTTAAGAATTAATTTAATACCGAAAATATTAAATATTAATAAAATTCATTTATTATTTTTTATTGTAAAAAATGGAAAATCCTCCGAATAATAAAATAGTAATTTTTTTATCATAATTAAATTGAAAGAATAAATTTAATCGACAAAATATTCTATAGAAGGGTTTTCGAATAACAAAGAAAGAAATAAAGGACAAACACAAAAATTTTTATTTTTAATTTTATTGAAATTTGGCTGACCATACAACGCTGTTTCGAGTATTGCCAAGTACTCTTCATCAGTGGTCTTTGGGAATAATCGAATTTTTATTTAATTAGTTTATAGTCCGTGTATAATTTGTTTGGACTGCAACTGCCAGGCTTAGAACTCGTGCCTGTCAAATTAGAAGCGATGACTAATCGTGTTTATCCACAAGAAGCCAAGGCTGCACAAACTTTCAATGCTCAAGTTCCAGGTTTTATTGTCACTTATTTTTATTTTAATTAGTGACAACAACCAAAGCACTTGCCGTCCCGTGCTGTAGTTTATAAGCTCGTTCTAATTTAAAGCACGGCATGCTTTGGTTGTTGTCACTAATTAAAATAAAAATAAGTGACAATAAAACCTGGAACCTGAGCATTGAAAGTTTGTGCAGCCTTGGCTTCTTGTGGATAAACACGATTAGTCATCGCTTCTAATTTGACAGGCACGAGTTCTAAGCCTGGCAGTTGCAGTCCAAACAAATTATACACGGACTATAAACTAATTAAATAAAATTCGATTATTCCCAAAGACCACTGATGAAGAGGCAATACTCGAAACAGCGTTGTATGGTCAGCCAAACTTCAATAAAACTAAAAATAAATTTTTGTGTTTGTCCTTTATTTCTTTCTTTGTTATTCGAAAACCCTTCTAAAAATTTAATAAAGCTTGTTTGTCACTATACAAAGTAAGTCTAGCTTTACAGCAACACTAATACTTTATTAATATATTCTATATTAAAAAATATAATCTCCATAAGTATATTAATTCAATTTTATTTTTAAAGTTTTTTCTTTAAAATTTTTTCTGTTATTATATTAATTAACTAAAAAGCTTATGCATATAATAATAATTAAAATTTAATATGAAAAATAAATAAATAATAAATTTTAAATTGTGTTATTTTCTTATTAGAGTAATATTTCTTTTTTAATTTCATTACGATAAAACCACGTACATATCAAAAACATATGTAAGAATATATGAATATTTTTAATTAGGTCATACCATTTTTTTCAGAAGAAAATTTTTTGTTATTTTTTTTGTGATATTTTTTTTATAAATAAATATATATTTACTTAATTTAATTAATTTTAATTTTATTAGATTTCTATTTTTTTCTGTTTTTTTTTTATTTCTTTTTTGTTTGTTATATTTTTTTATTTCTTTTTTGTTTGTTATATTTTATCTGCTCTATTCTATTTTATTTATATTATAAATAATAGATATAATAAGATAACAATATAGTTAAAATAGTAAACAAATTTAATAAGAAAGAACAAATTAAAACCATTTCGAGGGTTTTCTAATAAAATAAATATTTGTCATAGCAAAATAAAAAATAATTTCTTATTATTAAATAGTATATCTTTATAATCTTTTTCCGTTTTTTTAATAAAATATTTAACACAGCAAAATGAATAATATTATTTAAAATATGTTTGCATTTATATATTATTATCATATTTATTTACTATATTTATATTAGCATATTCTACATATATATATAATATAATATATATATAATATAATTTATAAATAATATTATATAAATATAAAGAAACTTTCGTTTTAAAAAAAATCAAAATAAATATAAAATATTTTATTAAAAAAACAAATAAAGGTTATAAGTTATTTTGTCCTATTGATTTTATTTAACACATTGAGTTCATTGATTTAATTTTAATTTTATATTACTATTTTTAAATATAATTTTAAAGTCAATTATTTTTAATTGCAAAGATAACCAAAAATGTATGTAATTAATTAAAACAAAAATTTTGCTATTTCACTATTATTAAAAACCATCCCATTATATATTTTATTTTCTTGTTTTTATAATTATTATTTTTTTATTGTTATTATTAATTATGCTATTATTTTTTATTAATATTTTTTGTTTTTATTTTTTGTTATTATTTTTTGTTATTAATTTTATTTTATGTGACAAATTCATATTTAATCAGAAAATAAAAAATCAGTTTAAATACCAAAGAATTCTACTTTTATTCTACTTTCTATTTTATTGACTATTCTTTAAATATTTTATTGTGTCTTAAATTTTCAGTATAAGATTAAAATCAAATTATTATCCTGTTTTCAAAAGTTCAAGAATTTCTTTTTTTTGTTTTGTTTATTCTTGAGACACAACCGAAATTATTGACTGATGAAATTGAATTACATTTTCAACCTCAAAACTTTTAAATCAAATTACCACCTCAGCACAAATTTGTTTTATTAAGGACTTAAAAATTCTTTTTTAACTTCTTTATTTTTTTTTTTTTTTTAAATAAATTTATTGAAGAAATTTTTGTTTTTATTATTTCATTTTTTAATTTTTATATTAATTTTAATATTGAATAATTATTTTTTATTTTTACCAGAGAAACCGAAATTTACACAAAAATGTTTGCACTAAATCGATTTAATTTTCATCAAAATATTTTTAAACTATTTTTAATTTTCGCATTTTTATTTATATACAAAGCTATAAATAAATTTTTATTATATTTAAAATTTTTTTATTTTTTTTAATTTATTTTTAACACTTCACCAAAACCCGACGGACAATATTGCTAACTACTGAATGTGAACTTTCACACCGCGCCACTGCTTCAGCACTTTTACGCGTCCACAATGCGTTCACAGCAACGTTCGCACGGAACTGATAAAGCGTTTCGCAGCGAAGCCATTCGCTTGGGTACTTTATCACTTCATATGGAAGCCACGAACCTTTCGCATTTCACATTTCTCCAACTGGAGGTGTCAGCAGGAAATTTATGCAAGCAGTGAAGCAAGCAGTGAAGCAAGCAGTGAAGCAAGCAGTGAAGCAACAAATGAATTTTACTTGTGGCTCCAACGTTCACTGACATTGTTAACGTTTTTGGCGCGTTGTTCTTGTCGCTCAGAAAAGAGTACATTGTTGAAATGTTGAAGGGGAAAATATCCCAATTTTGTTGAATTCGCCGCAAGTAGGAAATAATTCGGATGTGGTTAGTTTTTACAATGATAACGAGTTTATATTAAAGTTTAGTTGCAAAAATAAAAGAGTTTGGAAGGAAATATGTATGCGACAGAAATGGAAATAAAATATACAAATTAAATTGAATGATTTATAAATATTAAATACTTATATTTGTGACCAAAAATTATTATTATAATAATTTGTTACCGGGCTAATTGGTCAAATTTTAATATAAATAAAAAGACACTAATTTATTATTTATATTTAAGTATCGTTTATATTTTATTTCCGATATTTCGACTTTCTTCGATAGTCATCTTCAGGGAAAACTACACAAAATATAGGATGTTCACATTTTTATAGCGGATTATAAAGAAAAATCATACAATAAATACAATAATAATGATGACAACAAGAGAAAAAACAACAATAAAAATACAAAAGAAAAATTAAAATTATAAAAAAAATTTATAAAAAAAACAAAAAAAGCTTTACAAACATCCTGTGTCATTTGTTTATAATATTCCTATAAGCCTGAGCACAGTTGTCCGTATCAGTTTTATAATTAAGTCTTATATTATTGGGCACTTGAAGTATTGAGAGCATTTCTAGAAAGTACCTCTTATTATGGTTCCTTTCTTCATATAAAATTTTTGCCTTATCAAAATCAGGTTCATGTTTATGCTCCATACAATGTACAGC
>NW_024032368.1:0-10658 GCF_002237135.1 Teleopsis dalmanni | reverse complement strand
TGTCGCAGTCCAGGTTGAGTTCGTACATTACCTAAGTTTCTGCACAGTAACTTTACGAAGTCTGTTTCGCTTGGTTTGATTTTGACTTCTGTCAGCAACTGTACCGGGACTCTGAGAGGGTTGCCGTACTACAACAACAATGGGCTTGGCTGCTTCAGTTGACACTGTGTCTTGAAGTCCACTTAAAGCATGCTACCGAATATCATCAATTTTTTGCTGAAATAAAATATGCCGAGCAATGACTCGTGAAGCGTGATGACATTTTAAATAGCAAATATTCTCAATCGGATTTTGGTCTTGATCAAGGTGAAGCTTTATTACGTGGTATGCAGGATTTACGTGAAGAATTGAATGCTTTTAGTGAAACTGTTGCTAATTTGACCCATCGGGCTCAAACAATTGTTCCAATATATAAAAGACGACAACCGGTAAATAATCAATGCTCTGTACAAGCAATATGTGCTTATAAGCAGCAAGGTCAACTACAAATTGAAAAGGGAGAAACTTGTATCTTGCTCGATAACTCTAGTTGAGTTAAATGGAGAATTCGTAATTCAATAGGACAAGAGGGTTCAATTCCTAGTGCTTGCTTATTAATGCCTCCTCCTGACCAAGAGGCAATTGATGCTGCTGAACGACTTAAACGGTTATTCGATCGTTTTGTGAGCTTATGGCAAAAAAAACATTTACGTCTACGTCAAAATATGATTTTTGCTACAATTCGTGTTGTCAAAGGATGGGACTTTGACCAATTTCTTGCAATGGGTCCAGAACAGCGTACAGCGATACGGCATGCACTCAATGATGACGCAGATAAACTTTTAAGTGAGGGTGATCCAAATGATCCACAATTAAGACGTTTACGCCGTGAAATGGATGAAGTAAATCGTTTATTTGACGAATTTGAAAAACGCGCTAGAGCTGAAGGTAAATTAATTTAATTAAATTAGTTTATTTTTATTTTTTTCGTAGGCGGGGTATATTCACCAATTATAAAAACATTTTATCAAATAACTGTCATACGAACTTAATTTCAATTAAATTTAAGTGTAAATTTTTTACTTGATGTTAGATTGAATACATAAATTTGTTTAGTACGAAAATAGTATTCTCTTCAATAGTGTCTTATTAAAACTATTTCTGTATCGTTTGTGATGAAGAAATTATTTGCCAGCCGTAGAACTCGTGGTACTAAATAAATAATTTTAGCTTAAATTTAATTTTACAGATTTAAAACGTATTCAAATATTTTATTATACTTTTTAGAGGAAAGCAAACAAGTTAGCCGAATCTTCACAGAAGAATGCATTGCAATCAAAGGAAAACTTGAGGACATATTAATCTCAATTCTCGCTTTGGAAATTTACTTTGCTTCATTTCAAGAAGCGCCAAACGAAAATGGATGTGTGTATGCGAGAGTTGTCTGACTACGAGAGAAGGAACAGAGAAAGAGAAAGGGCGAAAAACAATATATTCGCTAATAAATTAATTTATAAAAAATTTGTAATTTATATTACAAATTTTTTTTTAAACAATTATAATAAACTAAATATATATAAGCTTATAATATATATTTGCCCCTTAACAAATATATAACAAAAAATATTTTATGCAAATAAATTTTGCGCGGCAGTTTTTTGCACTTGTCATTTTACTCTTATTCGTATGTGAATTTGATCAAAAATCACTTGCTCTGCTCTCTCACTGCAAGCAAACGGTTCAGTTTCTGTTATTCCTTCTTTCTCTATTTAACAACTTTTTTATATAGTTTTTCGATTTTCGTTTTTGCTGTTGTTTGTTTGCACAGAATAGAACATAAATATTTTAGGCGGCCACCGTCTTGGAAGTCAAGTTATTTGTTTTTGAGGCCGTGCACTACACACTACACACATATGGTGTGTTTGTTAGTTTGTTTAATTTGTTGTGCAAGCGATGTTTGCAAATTTTCTTTTTATCTTCCCTTTCTGTTAGCAGAAGTAGCCAATTTCCTCAAAGAATTACTATTTTGAATCTTAAATTATTATTTGTTAATTTCAGAGCTACCTCAAACAAAATAAATCAAAACTTATATGCTTTGTTAACTAAAAGCCTGCAGTAAATTATTGAAATCCAATGCATTTAAAAATGTACGCATGTACATGTAAATGAACTGCGCATGTAAAACAAAATTTTTGAACGTGCAGCCAAAAATTGCGACATCAGAAGCACATTAGCCTATACGATATCTAGATATACTATAAAATATTATTATATATTTACATAGCTTCCTTAGCAAAAAAAAAAAAAAATTGATTTTAGAATGACTTTAAAAACTTTATCTAAAGTACATACATATATATTTGATGCATGAATCAAACCTTTTTAGTGGTTCATTGAATTCTTTTTTTATAATAAAATTATTTGCGAATTAATTTAAGGATTAAGTTTGCAGAAAAAAAGATTTTTTTTTCTTAATAAATTAATAATAGTAAATAATTACACAAATTTACCGGCTAAAAAATTCTTTTATGAGTTCATTTAATTTTTATTTCGACGAAATTCATCGGAATACTCTAGAAATTCATTTAAATCAGTGTCAAAAATGTCTTTAAAATAATTATTTTCTATATATGAAAGTTATTTTCTATGTAAATTGCTATAATTTTTAATTTTATTAAATTATTACATTAGTTTTGCTGATATAATTAATATATAATATATTTTTGAGTTAATTGAATTTTATTAAGTAAAAATTCATTTTCCTGCTTTGCGGGTTTTACTATTTACGTATATTAATAAACTGCAATTAAAAATGATTTAATTCATAAAATTGTAAAAAAATTTAAAAAAAATTATTTAAATAATTTATATTTATACATGTTATATAAAATTTAAATATTTAAAAAAACTAATAAGCCGAAAAATATATCAATTAAAGTGCATTTCCACAATCCACATTCATTGTGCAGTTTTATAAACTGTAAAACTTCTGCATAACATTTTATTTGTTATTCGAAAGAGAAGGAACGCATATAAATCATACAGTTACTATACTAAACAATTGGTGAGAAGAGCATTGTGGATTGTATTGCATACAAGTCTGCTAATACAATCCACACAAACTGATTTATATACACGACTTCTCAGTGTTTCAGTTTTATTACGTTTACAGCGTTTGAACAATACGGTCGCGATCTGTAGTGTACGGAAAAATTTTCAGCGAAAATTGAAAATTGTGTGTGAATATTTAAAAATAAATAGTTAAAACATAAATAAATTTGAGTTTATTTAACAATAATTATTGTTTTTATATTCCAAAATAAAATTAAAATTTTGTGATTTTATTATATATAACAATTTGCCGCTAATAAAACTTGCAGCTGACAAACTCTTTTTTCGGTATGTTCAGTGTATAAAACTGCTAGAAACGTACAGAAAATAACAAAATTCATACAATTAAAGTTTGTTTCTATAACATTCGAACATTAAAAGTAATATTTGGAGTATAAATATACAAGTTTAATTTGTTTATTAATAAATAAAAATTAATATTAAAATTTTCATTTATATATTTTTCGAATGTGAATGCAAGTTAAACAGCAATTTTTTTTTTATTTTCTCATACATGCTTCTGCTGCATGTATGTACATATTCTTGCGCATATGTGCCAGTGAGACAAAAAAGTGACCATACAATTTGTGAAATTTGTTTAAAGGCATAAAGCCAAAAACATATGAAAAATAATATTGTTGTATTAAGAAAAAGCAAAAAATATAAAAAATAAAAGCAAGTAAAGGAGAAACAAGTAAACATCTGCTACAAATTTTGCCTGGTTGATTCCATGTCGTCGTCGTCGTCGTCGTCGTCGTCGTTAAAGTGTTTAACAAGACGTTTCGGTAAATTTTTAACTTTCCTAAGTTTATTAAAAACAGAATTTAAAAAAAATTTAATAAATAAGTAAATGCAAAAAATATTTAAAAGAAATAAACTCAAGTAAAATAGCTAAAGAAAGCTTGACGTCTTGTCTTTCGTTCGTACGTTCGATTATATATTGTCGGTTTTTCATATTGTTTTTTTATGAGGTTTTAACTGTTCCTCGCTTTTGTTGTCTTCTTCGTAAATCGTCAGCGCTATTACGTCTTCTTCGTCTCAACTTGAGTGAATTTTTGCTGAAGCTGCTGGCTGGAGCCAAATTACTTTCTGCAACTTTTAGATAAGGTACGCGTAATATAAAACAAAACTTAGTTTTGATTATTAAATATAATTTAATTTTTTGTCGTCGCTTTTAAATTTATTTTTTTTGTAGCTAATATTTTTAAATGTTTTTTTTTTGTTTTTTTTTGTCTTCTATAAATTTACTTTCCGAAACTTTACTTTTCCGTGATTTTTCTCTGTATGCATATGTATCATATATATGTGTGTTTCTACGTATGTATTTATCTTATACTGTAGAAAATATATTTTCTTGCTTAATTTTTATTCATTCTACTATTTGTTCTCTCATAAACATACACAAACATAATTTGATGGATTTCATCATAAATGCAATGTTGTCACATTTCTCAAAATACTTATATATGTGCAGAATGTTTAAAGAGCATATTACATTTAAAAAAAGTTTTTAGTTTTATTAAACCCAATCATTAACATCTATAAAAAGTTTCTTTTGTTTACATTTGCACACGTGCGTAAAAGCTTTAGTAATTATTTTTTTTATTATCTATTTTGTATAACATTAGTTTTTGTTTAGTGTTTTTTTTATTCTGATCACAATAAAAATTTTTCATTACTATGAAAAAAAATACGAAACATACAAATTAAATAAAAACATTCTCTTAATTCAATATGTCTAAATAATAATAATTCATTAAACAGAATAATATAACAAATTTGCATGATTTGCATAAGGAATTATTTGAAAATAAAATAATAATAATTATTTGAAAATAATAATTTATTTTCTGTTGTACGAATACGAGAACGAGTACGCGTAATTACCGTACATTGTCTATAAAGTTTTGTTGTAACATTGAAAAAATATTGTAAATTTTTTGCATTGCTATTTACTGTTATTCACGATTTAAAAATTTTTTGTTGCATTTACCATATTGAGTGGTGCTCGTGTCGGTTATCTTCATTTCTTGAACTTCGAATTTATTACTACATTTTTGGTTTATCATAATCAAACGTAACTGTAAATAAAGAAATTTAACATGAATCGGACTAGAAGAAAAATTGAACGCTCAAAGAATCCCTTCTCAACCGCTAATATATTTTCGAGATGGAGTTACTGGTGGATGAGAAAAATATTTCATAAGGGTTTGCAAGGGCCACTTGAAGAAGAAGACTTATATCAGCACCGTAAAGACTTAGATAGTGAACGAGTAACTACAAAGTTTTCGTAAAAACAAGACGGTGCAATAATCCGTTCGCGTAGTTTAACTGCTGTGTATTTTATTTTAGAAGATTTAGTGTTTCCAGCAGAGATCGTAGGCAAATGTATTTGTGCCAAATTGGATGCACATTTTTTAAACATAGTTTCATTAATATTGTTATTTTGTTGTTGTAGACTTAAAACCTTATTTGAGAGATTTGCACATAACTCGAGCCCTTGAAATTGAATTCGGTACTAAAAAGGTATGCACATTTTTTAAACATAGTTTCATTAATATTGTTATTTTGTTGTTGTAGGCTGTTATAATTTATGTACCAATTCCACAACAAAAAACTTTCCAAAAGATACAAATTATTTTGGTGCGTGAACTTGAAAAAAAGTTCTCTGGATTAAATTTATTATTTATAAAAACTTCTTGCGAATGCTCCAATTTACTAACAACACATGTTAAACTAACAGATCACAAACACTATTTTCATTACAGCTATAATTCTTATACTTCACACTGTTAAAAAAAAATCTGCACCGATATGTTAATTATGAATAAAATAAAAATTCCTTTTACTGTTTCAGCAATCATTACCGACAGCGTCGATAATCTAGATGTTACTTACACTGTCGATAACGAAAGTAATAAATCCATAAAATCCGTATAAACCATAAAATCCGTACATAAAATACTTAAAAAAAGCATAAAATCATAAAATCATAAAATACAACAATAAAAATATATAATAAAAGCAACTACTACGCAAGAAACATAACAAAAAAATAAAAATATTAAAATTACAATTAAAAAACAAAACACTCAATAAACAAACAATAGAATTATAAAATACACAATAAATATATAAAACAACCAATAAACATATAAAACATTCAAAAAAAATAAAAATTACAATAAAAATTTTAAATATACAATTAAAATACATAATAAACAAACAATACAATTATAAAATTAACAATAAACATATAAAGCAAACAATAAAAATATAAAACATTCAACAAAAATTGTTGTGCAAGCGATGTTTGCAAATTTTCTTTTTATCTTCCCTTTCTGTTAGCAGAAGTAGCCAATTTCCTCAAAGAATTACTATTTTGAATCTTAAATTATTATTTGTTAATTTCAGAGCTACCTCAAACAAAATAAATCAAAACTTATATGCTTTGTTAATTAAAAGCCTGCAGTAAATTATTGAAATCCAATGCATTTAAAAATGTACGCATGTACATGTAAATGAACTGCATGTAAAACAAAATTTTTGAACGTGCAGCCAAAAATTGCGACATCAGAAGCACATTAGCCTATACGATATCTAGATATACTATAAAATATTATTATATATTTACATAGCTTCCTTAGCAAAAAAAAAAAAATTGATTTTAGAATGACTTTAAAAACTTTATCTAAAGTACATACATATATATTTGATGCATGAATCAAACCTTTTTAGTGGTTCATTGAATTCTTTTTTTATAATAAAATTATTTGCGAATTAATTTAAGGATTAAGTTTGCAGAAAAAAAGATTTTTTTTTCTTAATAAATTAATAATAGTAAATAATTACACAAATTTACCGGCTAAAAAATTCTTTTATGAGTTCATTTAATTTTTATTTCGACGAAATTCATCGGAATACTCTAGAAATTCATTTAAATCAGTGTCAAAAATGTCTTTAAAATAATTATTTTCTATATATGAAAGTTATTTTCTATGTAAATTGCTATAATTTTTAATTTTATTAAATTATTACATTAGTTTTGCTGATATATAATTAATATATAATATATTTTTGAGTTAATTGAATTTTATTAAGTAAAAATTCATTTTCCTGCTTTGCGGGTTTTACTATTTACGTATATTAATAAACTGCAATTAAAAATGATTTAATTCATAAAATTGTAAAAAAATTATTTAAATAATTTAAATAATTTAAATAATTTAAATAATTTATATTTATACATGTTATATAAAATTTAAATATTTAAAAAAACTAATAAGCCGAAAAATATATCAATTAAAGTGCATTTCCACAATCCACATTCATTGTGCAGTTTTATAAACTGTAAAACTTCTGCATAACATTTTATTTGTTATTCGAAAGAGAAGGAACGCATATAAATCATACAGTTACTATACTAAACAATTGGTGAGAAGAGCATTGTGGATTGTATTGCATACAAGTCTGCTAATACAATCCACACAAACTGATTTATATACACGACTTCTCAGTGTTTCAGTTTTATTACGTTTACAGCGTTTGAACAATACGGTCGCGATCTGTAGTGTACGGAAAAATTTTCAGCGAAAATTGAAAATTGTGTGTGAATATTTAAAAATAAATAGTTAAAACATAAATAAATTTGAGTTTATTTAACAATAATTATTGTTTTTATATTCCAAAATAAAATTAAAATTTTGTGATTTTATTATATATAGCAATTTGCCGCTAATAAAACTTGCAGCTAACAAACTCTTTAAAACTGCTAGAAACGTACAGAAAATAACAAAATTCATACAATTAAAGTTTGTTTCTATAACATTCGAACATTAAAAGTAATATTTGGAGTATAAATATACAAGTTTAATTTGTTTATTAATAAATAAAAATTAATATTAAAATTTTCATTTATATATTTTTCGAATGTGAGAATGCAAGTTAAACAGCAATTTTTTTTTTTATTTTCTCATACATGCTTCTGCTGCATGTATGTACATATTCTTGCGCATATGTGCCAGTGAGACAAAAAAGTGACCATACAATTTGTGAAATTTGTTTAAAGGCATAAAGCCAAAAACATATGAAAAATAATATTGTTGTATTAAGAAAAAGCAAAAAATATAAAAAATAAAAGCAAGTAAAGGAGAAACAAGTAAACATCTGCTACAAATTTTGCCTGGTTGATTCCATGTCGTCGTCGTCGTCGTCGTCGTCGTCGTTAAAGTGTTTAACAAGACGTTTCGGTAAATTTTTAACTTTCCTAAGTTTATTAAAAACAGAATTTAAAAAAAATTTAATAAATAAGTAAATGCAAAAAATATTTAAAAGAAATAAACTCAAGTAAAATAGCTAAAGAAAGCTTGACGTCTTGTCTTTCGTTCGTACGTTCGATTATATATTGTCGGTTTTTCATATTGTTTTTTTATGAGGTTTTAACTGTTCCTCGCTTTTGTTGTCTTCTTCGTAAATCGTCAGCGCTATTACGTCTTCTTCCTCTCAACTTGAGTGAATTTTTGCTGAAGCTGCTGGCTGGAGCCAAATTACTTTCTGCAACTTTTAGATAAGGTACGCGTAATATAAAACAAAACTTAGTTTTGATTATTAAATATAATTTAATTTTTTGTCGTCGCTTTTAAATTTATTTTTTTTGTAGCTAATATTTTTAAATGTTTTTTTTTTGTTTTTTTTTGTCTTCTATAAATTTACTTTCCGAAACTTTATTTACTTTTCCGTGATTTTTCTCTGTATGCATATGTATCATATATATGTGTGTTTCTACGTATGTATTTATCTTATACTGTAGAAAATATATTTTCTTGCTTAATTTTTATTCATTCTACTATTTGTTCTCTCATAAACATACACAAACATAATTTGATGGATTTCATCATAAATGCAATGTTGTCACATTTCTCAAAATACTTATATATGTGCAGAATGTTTAAAGAGCATATTACATTTAAAAAAAGTTTTTAGTTTTATTAAACCCAATCATTAACATCTATAAAAAGTTTCTTTTGTTTACATTTGCACACGTGCGTAAAAGCTTTAGTAATTATTTTTTTTATTATCTATTTTGTATAACATTAGTTTTTGTTTAGTGTTTTTTTTATTCTGATCACAATAAAAATTTTTCATTACTATGAAAAAAAATACGAAACATACAAATTAAATAAAAACATTCTCTTAATTCAATATGTCTAAATAATAATAATTCATTAAACAGAATAATATAACAAATTTGCATGATTTGCATAAGGAATTATTTGAAAATAATTTCTGTTGTAAATTTTTGTTGCATTTACCATATTGAGTGGTGCTCGTGTCGGTTATCTTCATTTCTTGAACTTCGAATTTATTACTACATTTTTGGTTTATCATAATCAAACGTAACTGTAAATAAAGAAATTTAACATGAATCGGACTAGAAGAAAAATTGAACGCTCAAAGAATCCCTACTCAACCGCTAATATATTTTCGAGATGGAGTTACTGGTGGATGAGAAAAATATTTCATAAGGGTTTGCAAGGACCACTTGAAGAGGAAGACTTATATCAGCACCGTAAAGACTTAGATAGTGAACGAGTAACTACAAAGTTTTCGTAAAAACAAGACGGTGCAATAATCCGTTCGCGTAGTTTAACTGCTGTGTATTTTATTTTAGAAGATTTAGTGTTTCCAGCAGAGATCGTAGGCAAATGTATTTGTGCCAAATTGGATGCACATTTTTTAAACATAGTTTCATTAATATTGTTATTTTGTTGTTGTAGACTTAAAACCTTATTTGAGAGATTTGCACATAACTCGAGCCCTTGAAATTGAATTCGGTACTAAAAAGGTATGCACATTTTTTAAACATAGTTTCATTAATATTGTTATTTTGTTGTTGTAGGCTGTTATAATTTATGTACCAATTCCACAACAAAAAACTTTCCAAAAGATACAAATTATTTTGGTGCGTGAACTTGAAAAAAAGTTCTCTGGATTAAATTTATTATTTATAAAAACTTCTTGCGAATGCTCCAATTTACTAACAACACATGTTAAACTAACAGATCACAAACACTATTTTCATTACAGCTATAATTCTTATACTTCACACTGTTAAAAAAAAATCTGCACCGATATGTTAATTATGAATAAAATAAAAATTCCTTTTACTGTTTCAGCAATCATTACCGACAGCGTCGATAATCTAGATGTTACTTACACTGTCGATAACGAAAGTAATAAATCCATAAAATCCGTATAAACCATAAAATCCGTACATAAAATACTTAAAAAAAGCATAAAATCATAAAATACAACAATAAAAATATATAATAAAAGCAACTACTACGCAAGAAACATAACAAAAAAATAAAAATATTAAAATTACAATTAAAAAACAAAACACTCAATAAACAAACAATAGAATTATAAAATACACAATAAATATATAAAACAACCAATAAACATATAAAACATTCAAAAAAAATAAAAATTACAATAAAAATTTTAAATATACAATTAAAATACATAATAAACAAACAATACAATTATAAAATTAACAATAAACATAT
>NW_024032367.1:0-10658 GCF_002237135.1 Teleopsis dalmanni | reverse complement strand
ATTATTTCCCAAATCATCATTATCGGTTTGCCAATCGCTATATTCAACCGCTGACACTTCACCGGCGTTATTCACATGGTAAGTGGCTGTTCGGGTATACGTCACTTGATATGTCTTATCGGCTAATAACTGCTTGCCTTGTTCGTCCACATAGTGAATCGTCTTTGTAATGACCTTTTCCAAACTGGCTTTATCTGTCCCATCTGGTTGCTTAGGATCATTTGGTATCTTCGGATCAATGATCGTCCCAGGATTGCCTGGATTATCTGGCGTGTTCACAATTGTCCAGCTACTTAATCCTGGTGTCTCTGGACGCTCATAAGGCGCATAAACGTATCGTACTAATGTAGAGGGAACAAATTTATTACTCAAACTAAAGTTTGCATTACCGCCATTTTGTGTGCGCTGATCAACCCAGGATCATTAGGATCAGATACTAAGAGTGTGTAGTGGTAAATTTGTCCAACAGTTTGGTAAACAAATGGTCGCCCATTGTCATCAAATTGATTCTGTCCATCTTTAGATTTTAACCAGTAGAAATTACCTTGATTAAAGGCTCTAACAGCTTCATCTAATGACGTGGTTGGTTGATTTAAGTTTGCAACATAAGATTTTGAGTCGCCGTTCTCATTTTGAATCACGCGCCAAACAGCAAATGCATAAGCACCATGGGCATCTTGCCGGATATTTTTTGTATCAATCTTACCGTTTATAAAATCATTGAAGCCATCGTTTAGTTGTTATTCAGTATAGGCTTTACTTTGTTCGGATACCTCACCTGTTTCTGCACCAATCGTTTTAACGTAATAATAACCTGGGAAGTCAAGTGGCTTGCCGTCAATGACATTAGTTGTATGATAAGCATCAATTTTAGTTACTGCTGGAGTAATGACTGGTTCTGTCAAATCGGCATAAATTTCATTTCCATTTTCATCTTTTTGTTTCGTGTCGACTGAAAAATGAACTTCTTGTTCAGTTTGTTTTGGTAGCGTCATCTCTATTCTATGAGGTAATGATATAAACGATATTACACCGTGACTATTAATTGCATATCTAAATTCATTATCAAATGCAAAATCAAGCGCTACACCTTGATCAGAAGTTTCCGAATTGTTAATGACATATGTCTTCATCAGTTGGTTTTTAGTATTAATTTGTTGTAATACAATGCTTTTCAAGTCTTTGCTAATTCCGACATATAGATGCTTAGTCGCCGGATTTGAATTAAATTGCATCCCATTATATCCTTGGATATCTGAAAAAACGCGGTACGCATTTCCATTTGAGTCCTGAATTTGGATGGGATAATCATTAATCTTATTTGGTGATATTGTCGTAACGGCTTGTTTTTGTTCCGGCGTTAATGGGGCAGGTACAATAGTTGTCTCTGAGTTGTCAGTAGCTGCATTTTTATCAGGTTCGTCAGTTTTTGATAACTTATCTGGCTCCGAAGCATCAGTTATTTGTCCACGTTCAGTATTGCCATCATTATTCTGTGTGCCAGTTTCTGTATCTTGGGCGTTAGTTAGCGACTCATCAGCCATTTTGTTTTTAGTTGTGTCACTAGTGTCATTTACTATCTCGCTGTCGTCACTAATCGGAGATGTACCCTGAGATGGCATGTTTGCGCTCGTCTCACTAGACTGAAAACTACTATTTTGAGTTACCTTGTCTTGTTTTAAAGACTGATTAGAGTCCGGATTATCACTGACATTTTTGTTTACTGTCAAACAATCATTGCTGCTCACAGTGTCAGCATGGGCAATATTGCTGTTTAACACCACTGTGCCTCCCATGAATCCGATAGAAAGTCCAGCTACGATCCATAGCTTTCCTGCCTTAAACATCTTGAATCTTTTACTTAATAGTTGTCGCTTGTCCTTCATTGCTCACAATCCCCTTTTTTCTTTATTACAGTTGGTATTATCTCCCCATAATATTTATTTTCGGTCATCAATTCTTCAATAGATTGATAGACAATTATTCACAAATACTTGCTATCGTTGAGTATAGTAGTTGTTTAATAGATTAACTTAAGGAAATAAATTCATGGATCGTAATTTAAAAAGTTGATAGCAGGGACAAACGGAAGATTTTTTTAGCAATATCATTAAACTTGTCACGTGATACCCCGATTAACAAAATTAAAAATACTGATTTAGCAACCATGACTGATTTGAATCGCGCCACCATTAAAAAATATATTCAGCCTGATGCAACACCTGATGCTTTTTTTGAAGAATTTCAAAAGGAATTACTTGAGAGAGTCCACTTAGCTTATCAAATTGGTCCAGAGAAATGGTATGATCCCAACATTTATTCACATTCTCAAATGCTCAACCAATTGCGCGTTCTGTTTGATTTTCAAAACGAACTACGTCAGTTGTTTATATACTGTGGCCATACAGCCGCCTATTTCTTTCACCAGCTAAAATTAGGAATACAGAGTCGGGACTTCACAATTTATCGTATTGAACAGCAATCAGAACACGTTCCTGGACTATCATATATTTCAGAGCGACAAGCAGTCTTCTTCAAAAATGAACTATTCGCTTTAATCTGCACTTGGATTACAAGCGAGAATCCAGAAACACCCGAGGAATTTATCAAAGTTATTGAAAACTTGTGGGCTAATCAGATGGTTTGGCCATAATTGAGTGAAGTTATTACCATTTAAAAATCACCGAAAATTTAAAACAGCAACATCATTATATTTTTCCATTAACCTGTACTAAATATAACTAATGCCGAAGTCAACTAATTTTTTTGACTTCGGTTTTTTAATTAAAAAAGAAAAAAATGAATTCTATATAAAATTTAATTTTTATCGTTAAAAGCATTGTGCATCAACTAGCGTACATTAATTTTCTACTTTAATTGATCTACCCCGAAATGTAAGCGCTTGCATTTTTGAAATAGACGTTTTATAATCAACGTAACTTGGAACGTTCCATTTATTTCATTTTTAATATTTGTAAATCAGTACAAAACGACACGTTCCAAAAAGGAGAAAAGTATGCAAACAGAAAAATGGTGGCAAAAGGCTGTCGTTTACCAAGTCTATCCCAAAAGTTTTCAAGACAGTAACCATGATGGTATCGGGGACATCCGCGGTATCATTCAACGATTAGATTACATTAAACAGTTAGGCGTTGATGTGATTTGGCTTAATCCCATTTACAAGTCCCCTGACATTGACGGTGGCTATGATATTTCTGATTATCAAGATATTAATCCAACCTTTGGTTCAATGGCTGACTTTGACGAACTATTATCAAAAGCCCATGCAATGGGATTGAAAATCATCATGGATTTAGTTGTCAATCACAGCTCATCCCAACATGATTGGTTTCAAAAAAGCCTAGCTTCTTCAGAACCAGACAATGATTACCGTGATTATTATGTTTGGCGTGATCCAGTTGATGGTCACGAACCCAACAATTGGGGATCTTTCTTTTCTGGTCCTGCTTGGACTTACGATGAAAAATCAGGTCAATATTATCTCCACCTTTTCGCCAAAGAACAGCCCGATCTCAACTGGAATAATCCCAAAGTTCGCCATTCTATTTTTGACATGATGAATTGGTGGGCTGCCAAAGGTATTGACGGTTTTAGAATGGATGTTATTTCCCTTATTTCAAAACCTGATGGCTTACCCGACGCACCAATCACTGGTGATTCAATATTTGGTAATGCCGGCGATGCTGTTGCCAATGGCCCTCACGTACACGAATATCTGAAAGAGATGAACACTAAAGTATTATCCAAGCATGACTGGATGACCGTTGGTGAAACAGCCGGGGTTACAATTTCTGAAGCACAAAAATATGCTAATAAAGATGGTTCGGAACTTAATATGGTGTTTGAATTTGAACATGTTGGCTTAGACAGCAACACAAATCCCGCATTAGGAAAGTGGTCTGATCGCAAAGCAGCTTTGCCTGAGTTGCGAGAAAACCTAGTTAAATGGCAGCAAGCTTTGAGTGGTAAAGCTTGGAACAGTCTTTATTGGAATAATCATGATCAACCACGTGTTGTTTCAAGGTTCGGAAATGACTCGCCAAAATTTCGCGAATTATCTGCTAAAATGCTAGCGGCCTTATTACATTTTATGCAGGGAACCCCTTATATTTATCAAGGTGAAGAACTTGGTATGACCAATGCTTACTTTGATACAATCAACCAATATCAGGATTTAGAGACGATTAATGCCTATCAAGAACTCGTTGTGACCGAAAAATTAGTGACTGAAGAAACGATGTTGAAGTATTTCCAATCAAAATCTCGCGATAATGCCCGTACACCAATGCAATGGGACACAAGTTCAAATGCCGGTTTTTCTGACACCACACCTTGGTTAGAAACTAACCCTAATTATCAAGCCATCAATGCCAAAGCAGCACTCGACAATCCTGATTCAATATTCTATTTCTATCAAAAGTTGATCAAACTTCGGCACCAACTACCAGTCATTACTGATGGTACGTTCAAGCTTTTGCCTGACAATGAGCAGGATGATCACATTTTTGCTTACACCAGAACCAATTCTGAAACGACTTTATTGATTATTGCCAATTTCACATCTGACACCATCACTAGAAATTATGATGTTCCCAAAGCCGCTCAATTATTGATTCAAAATTATACAGACGACCAAGAAACAACTATCCGTCCGTATGAAGTTAAAGTTTATCAATATCCCACTAAATCCCTAAAAAAATGAGTAATAAAGAAGGTTAAACGTATGGCAAGTAATGCAATTGTTACGCAAAAAAATGGTAAATTACCTTGGAATGAACGGCTAAGCTATGGTATTAGTGATTTTGCTTGTAGCTTTAGTTTTAATTTAGTCGGCACCTATTTAATGTACTTTTACACTGACGTATTCGGTATTACAGCAAGTGCTGTCGGAACGTTAATGTTAGTCGCACGTGTGATTGATGCTATTGACGGCCCTATTTGGGGAATATTAATTGACCACACTCATACTAAGTGGGGAAAGAGCAGACCTTTTTTCTTATGGTTTAACGCTCCCTTTACCTTTTTCTCCATACTCTGTTTCACAACTCCTGACTTGCCAATGACTTGGAAAATTGTCTGGGCTTATGTCACTTATATTGGCGTGGATGTCTTATATTCAGCGATCAATATTCCATTAACGTCAATTTTGCCAAGCATGACCACCGATCCAGATGAGCGTGTGTTGTTATCGACAATTCGATCTCTATTTTCCAATTTTGGCGGTACATTAATTTCTGTTATTGCTTTACCACTTGTCGCATTAATTGGCGGTAAAGATGAAAGCAAAGGCTTTTTCTGGGTGGCCGTTTTAGGCGCCTCAGTCTTCTTTGTCTTATATCTGATTGCATTTTTCAACTTACGCGAACATGTTCAAACGCGTTCATCGCAGAAGCCTCTGCCTGTAAAGCAATCAATCAAAGCGTTGAAAAACAACTGGCCATGGCTAATTGTTGTCATGGAAATATTTATTTATTGGATTGGTATGAGTGCTAAGGGTCAAGTGACAATGTACTTCTTCAAGTACAACTTAGACGCACCTGGATTAATTCCTCTAGCTTTGTTCTTCAACGCTGCCGGTATCGTGTCAGTCTTCCTTACCCCCTTAGTGGTAGGTAAATTAGGCAAGAAAAAGACCATGTTAGCAGGACTAATGATTGGAATTGTAGGTCAAGCAATTCTAGGACTTGGTGCACACATGCTAAACATCCCCATTGTCATTATTGGTATTATTGTTGGTAATTTCGGAAACGGGTTCGTTGGTGCACTACCAGCTGTCTTGTTATCTGATGCGGTGGATTACGGTGAATGGAAAAATGGTGTTCGTGCCGAAGGAATAGTCACTTCAGCATCGAGCTTTACGGCAAAGTTTGGCATGGGATTAGGTGGTGCTATAACAGGCTGGTTGCTAGCATTAGGAAATTATGTCCCCAATAAAACACAAAAAGCATCATCTTTGTTGAGTATTGAATTCAATTATGTTTGGATTCCATTGATTGCGCTCTTTATTGGATTTGTACTTGTATTATTCTACAATCTGACAACTGATAAAGAAAAGATAATGAATCATGACTTAGCAATCAAACACCATCGTGAAGAACAAGAAGATTTAGCATTAGCACGTGAATTGGAAAACTGAGGTAACAAAATATGTCAGACAATTATTTACAAATCGATCCTAATGAGTTTGCAATGCAAGTCATTGCAACAAGTCATGCAGACACAAATCTTTCTAACTCTGCACTTATTAAAAAAAATTTGACCCTTTATTTGGAAGCATATTACTTGATAGATGATTTTAATCATCTTGAGGTTAGCAACTTAGAGCAAATGAAACAACAGCAAATTTCTGATTTATTTGATAAAATGTTATCAGGAAGGTTTAATGTTTAAATGTTTGAGCGCCTTTGGGCGCTTTTTTATTTTAATATAGTGGTGATTATCAATGGCTAATATGAATGATGTTGCGTCTTTGGCAGGCGTGTCTAGGGGATCTGTTTCAAACTACATCAATGGCAGACCTAACCGACCTGAAATTAAACATAAAATAGAACAAGCAATTAGGGACCTGAATTATATTCCTAATGCTACCGCTCGTGCACTTAAAACGAATCGTTCTAATTATGTCGTCTTCATATTGCCAACTGTGAATACCCCATTTTTTTCTGAATTAAGTTATTTTATACAAATTGAGCTGAATAAATTTGGCTATAAAATGATTTTATGTAACTCTAACAGCAATTATCAAGAAGAAATTGAATATATCGAAATGGCTAACACGCAAAAAGTTGCTGGTGTTATTACGATGTCATATTCAGATATCAGTGAACTTGTTGCGCCCTCAATTCCCCTCGTTGCTATTGAGAAGAAAATTTCGAATCAATTTCCAACAATCGTTTCCGATAATTACGCTGGCGGACATCTTGGCGCTGAACAACTTCATAAACGTGGTGCAAAAAAACTGCTTTTTGTTTCAAAAGCACCCATAAAAGATGTCTCTGAAAGACGCAGACAAGGCTTTATCGATTATTGCCAAGAAAACAATTTAAGATATGACATAATGTTAGCAGAGGATAAGCGAGACTTCAGCTCAGACTATGATCATTTCATAGATAATCACCTTATCAATGGCAAATTTCAATTTGATGGTGTTTTTTCAGACACTGATGAATATGCAAGTGACTTTTGGCATCTTTTAGTCAAACACCAGGTGTTAGTTCCAAAAGATGTTCAAATCATTGGATTTGATGCTGCAAAAATATATCCCAGACAACCAATTTTTCTCTCAGCAATTCGTCAATCAACAAAAAATGGCAGAAGTTGCTGTTCAAAAATTGCTGACTCAGTTCAAATCCGAAAAAATAGATAAGGACAATTTGATCACCATTTTACCCGTCAGCTATACACAGGGTATTACAACACAATCCAATATTAACACATTTAAAAACAAGTCATTTCTTCCACAATCATGATTATATTGTTAACAACGCCAGTCGCTGGATCTGTGACTGGCGTTGTTTTTGTATATCAGCGCACCTAATTGGTGATTTCTGCTCTTCGATCAACTGTTGCACCTTCACCAGTCTTATTGAAAATGGTTAATTCTTGAAATGACGCTGAGGTGTTTTCAATAAACGTCCCCGGCAACTTATATTGCGATTGCTGACGCGTCAATAAATAGTTGGTAGCCGAATGTTCCAGAACATTTTTTAACATTGATAAACTATCAGAGACCGTTGTTTCATTATCTAACTTGGTTTGTGCCATGAATTGGCGACGCAAGTGAGTGTTTGTATAACGAGAGCTCGCAAAGTGATTGATTTCTGCCATACCAAAATAACGTATCAACGCATTTGCGGCCCAATTATCTGAAATCGTCAACATTAGCGCTTGCAATTGCGCCACCGTGACAGTCTGATTATTGCCCGACAATACGTCTAAAATACCTGCTCCAAAATGCGTTAGCTTTCGTTTCGTCCACCAAACATCATCCTCCGCTAACCCAAAATCTGAATTGATTAGCGACACTTTGTTTGCTAAGGCTTCTGGCTTTTCAGTCATAATATAATCTGAAATCAGTAACTTTATTAAACTAGCAGATGGAAAAGATAAATCTGGCCGTAACGACAACAAAACACTGCCATCAAGTGACAAAACAATTGCAGTCTGACCTTCAAAATCCGACAGCAATTGCGCAATTTTTTGTATCTTAAATGTCATCAAAACTCCTCTGCGCAATACCCAATCCTGACTGATTTGAAGGTATCAATTGCGTTTGATCAAGCCGCAAGCCATCAGGAACAAGGTCATAGTTAAACATAAAAGGTGCGTCTAAGTCAACGTATTTGACAGTTTTATTTGTGTTAGCTAAAGCGACAGCAAATGCAATACCGATTTTTGATTCAATCATACAACCAATCATAGCTTGTCCGTTAAAATCATTAACAGTTTGAAATATCTTTTGCGCTTCAGTAATACTGCCTGCTTTTTCCAGCTTAACATTAATCAAACGGACAGCGGTTTCATGCATATATTGAAACGCTTGGTGATGATTAAAGACACTTTCATCCAGCATGATCGGTATCTTAGACTTGACAACTAGCGCTTTAAGCTGGTGTTCAAAGCCGACTTTCAATGGCTGTTCAATAAAATCAATTGGCAATTCTTTGGTAAGTGCCATTTCAATAAACTGCATTGTTTGTGCAACTGTCCAAGCCTGATTCGCATCAATTCGAAAATGTATTTTTTGATATCGATGATTTAATTGTGCAATTTTATCAATTTCATTCACAATAGTATCGCCGCCAACCTTAATTTTTAAAGCTGAGACCCTGGCTGACATTCATAGCGTCTTGTAACATCTGATTTTTTTGGCTAATACTCAGTGTGTAATCGGTCACTACCGGTTGACTCGTGCCACCTAAATACTCAGCAATCGGTAAGTCTGCAATACTAGCAAAAATGTCATAGACGGCTTCACTGACTGCCAGACGAGCTGCAGAATTAAACACAATTAGACCATGAATAAATTCATCAACTTCTGCCGGTGTTTGAAAGGTTTGATTAACAATGGCTGGTTTTACAATGTCATTGATGACCGCCACAATACTTGTCAAAGTATCACCAGTTACTTTCAGTGATGGCACCGCTTCACCATAACCTGTAAAAATAATGCCGGTTTCCGTTTTCGCTGACACTGCAATCACGATACCTTCTGCATTATCCTGCCGATGCAAATTAGTCACAAATGGCCGTCTTAGCTGAACAGTGTATTTTTTTAATTTAATGTCGCTAACAATAATCATTCTATATTTCCCAATCGGTAGATACTTTCCACTAAAATAGCCATTGCTTTTGGATAATTCTCTAAATCATATTTTTCATTTGCTTGATGCGCCGTTGTTGTTTGCCACGCAAATCGTGTTCCAAAAGCAGCACCACGCTTAATTAATCGACCGTAAGATGCACCAGTTGAATAATGCAGAACCGTGGGTTGACCCATCACTGTTTCATAACTGGCCAACAAAGTTTCAATCACAGCATCGTTTTTGGGCGTCAAATGTGGCAACAATTCATCCTTTTTGACTGTCACGCTACTATGCAAGGTTTTGACACTTCGTTGAATAATGGCAAGCATTTGTTTTTCAGTAATACCAATTGGATATCTGATATTGATACTAAAGTAACCATCCTCGCCACTGACAAATTTCTGTAAACCATAATTCACGACCAAAGGTCCCATTTCAGCTTGATTAAAGGCCAAGCCCATTTTTTTGCCGAAATAATCTAAATGTGCTGTATGACCTAAAATTTGTAAAAAAGCGGCGGCTTCACCAGTAAAGACCAATTGCGTCAGAAAATTAGCCAAGTAAGTCCCAGCATTTAAACCAACATCAGGTGTTGAGCCATGCGCTTGTTTCCCTATCATTTTAATTTCAAGGCCATTACTTAGCGTTTGGACAGTAGCTTTCAGGCCAACATCAGCATTTTGCTTCAAAAAATAGTCAAGCTTTTCGGTTACAATAGTCTCGTCAATCCCAGTTATTGTAGCAACAGCCAAGCCGGGACGAACGTTGTCATCAACTCCGCGTCCCAAATTTTAATAAGTTTAAATTTATCTGCCTGTGTGGTATCGAAATGACACCATAAAGTTGGCAATACCCTGCTTCAGCATTTTCAAACAATAAATACATCAGGGGAAAAACCTATGTCTGGCACCCCCTCTGTTTGAAAATAATAAGGCATATCTGACCAATCATTTTCTTCATCGGTGCCAATGATTAATCTTATTTTATTTTTAACAGCAAGCTGTTGATCAGCAATCAGTTTGATAGCGTAGTAACTCAGCATTGTCGAGGCCTTCATATCATCAACACCACGACCAGTCAGAAAATGTCCCTGTTGTTCTGGTTCAAATGGTGATGACGTCCAGCCATCTCCCACCGGAACAACATCGACATGAACAAGAATACCAACGGTTTCTGACGCTGCCACTGGACCATATTCAATATACCCAACACGATCCGCAACACATCCAAAGCGCAAACCATCACGCGCAGCAAAACTCAGCATTTGATCCAATGACTGTTTAACTGCAACACCATATGGATGACTTTTGTCACTTGTTTGTGTGCTTTTCA
>NW_024032366.1:0-10666 GCF_002237135.1 Teleopsis dalmanni | reverse complement strand
GATTAATTTTGTTATAAGGAAATTTTTTGTTTTTTTTAATTTTGTTTTTTTTTAATTAAAAAAATATTTAAAAAATATTTAAAAGAAATTTTGAATTTATTATAAGGCTATAAGGCAGTTGAAGGTAAAAATCAAAGGAAGGATAATGAACTTTTGACTGCACAAGCACTTTGCTTAACACACACTATCACACATAACACACAATCTCACATAATAACCGTCGTATATGTATGTATGCAGTTTGCAGCAGGAAGTGTATATTTAAGAAATGCAATTGCAACCAAGGATGACACTGGCTATATCCAAACTGCGCAGGATTATAAATTCACACACACACACACACACACACACAACAACAACACTAAAAACAGCTTAAAAACTCATATTCAAGGTATGCAAAAAGGGTGTGAGTTAAGGGGCGCTTTTGGCGGCGTTTTTCAAGTTTATTTTTTTTTTTTGTTTTTTTTTTTTTTGATTTGAATAAACAAATAAAACTTTGACTTATTTACAAATTTTTTTTTGATTTCTACACACCTTAAAATATTAATTTCGATTCTCAACTTTTAAAATTGTTTTTATAGAAATTTTCAATAAAACAAAATATCCGTAAAAATTTCTGTTTACAAATTCGAACCCACAAACTCACAGACGAAGCGTCTATGTCTATCTACGTTGCCAGCTAACGAAACACTGTTGTTTTGTTCCCACTCAGCCGGCAACAATATTTTTACAGTTGGAATGAAAGCTTCATTTCGTTGCGTTTGTATGTGAAAAACACAGAAATTAGGAAAAATTTTGTTTTGGACAGAAGACGACTGCTGTGACGGCGACAAATAGAGGAGAAGTGCACGACAGGAATAGGCTTTTATGCTACACAACAAAAACAACAACAACAACAACAACAACAACAACAACAACAGCAATAGAAAATAATATAAAAATCAACGAACTTAACAAATTTACATACAAAAATTGAAGTGTCTGTGTATGTTCTAACATATAAACAAACACACACACACATATACGTTCATACTCGCACACATAAACATACAATACGGAACAATATTATATGGTAATGATGTCCTCGAGCGACTGAGTGGCGACATGAGAAATGAATGATGACTGTGTTTGTTTGTTGGTTCGTTTCATTGTTTTGCTTTGCGTTGTTGTTCGAGCAGCAGCAGCAGCAGCAGTAGTAGTAGTAAAGTGTCGCGGGTGGTGGTGGTGGTGGTGTTATTGTTAACGATATGTTTGCTTGTCTCGCAATGTAGGCCTTTCCACTGACATCTTCTCCTACCACATCTTTTCCATGTTTACGCGGCATTTTTTTTATTTGGCCGATTCATGTGTAGTTGTTGGTAGGAGTACTTTTCAGACAGCTTGTACATGCAAGTGTACATGCTTTTATCCGTATTATTAAAGCTGCTGAGTTGAGTCTCATGCGTTTGCTTCACAGTTCAGTACTTACTGTACTCCCCACTTACTTCTTCATGCATGTTTTTTTACCCTAAACTTGATTATATGCAATATTTAAAACGCAACGAGGATTTATAAAGCAAAAATATAATTGGTCACGGTCAAGATATGGTAAAAAAATGTTTTCATTATCGCGATCTGTAAGTTGCACTATTATTTTGCCATATACATAAATAAACTTTGATATTGTAAATACGAGGAGTGTTCAAAAAGCTTTGCATTCAATAAAAAAAAAATTTTTTTAACTTTCTACTGCTTCGCATGTTTTGCATTATCCTTTCTTAACTCCATATATCTTTCTTAACTTCATAAAATTTTCGTAACTCCACATAGCTTTTTTAACTCCATATAACTTTCTTAACTCCATATAACTTTCTTAACTCCATATAACTTTCTTAACTCCATATAACTTTCTTAACTCTATATAATTTTATTAACTCCATATAACTTTCTTAACTCCATATAGCTTTCTTAACTCCATATAACTTTCTTAACACCATATAACTTTCTTAACTCCATATAACTTTCTTAACTCCATACAACTTTCTTAAATCCATATAACTTTCTTAACTCCATATAACTTTCTTAACTCCATATAACTTTCTTAACTCCACATAACTTTCTTAATTCCATATGTCTTTATTAGCTCCATATAACTTTCTTAACTCCATATAACTTTCTCAACAAAGCTTCAACCTCTCTAAACTAGAATGGTTAAAGGGATTATTATTTTAAACAATCCAATGACCATTTCTCTTTTATCATACCAATGGCATTTTTAAGTTTTACCATTATATGACTATATTTGATTTGAGTACCCAGATCGAAAACATATAAAAATAGTAATTTGATAAATATCCGTTGAGTAAAACTTTAACTGATATTAGTGTAATCAGTTATAATATATTATAAAGTCGTATTCCATCAAATGATCCCTTTTATCTTTTTATCATAACTGTCTGCATATCATTATAGCTATCATTATTATTATTTTCATCATCATCATCATCAGGAAAATCATTAGCATTGTTATCATCATCAACATGATCAGCAATATTGTCAACATTAACATCAGATCATCACAAACATTATACGTGTTCACTGCTGAATTGTAGCCTTATTTAAGATATTAACGACGTAGACTTTCAAGTACTAAGCCTATTTATCTTAACTTTGTCCCTTAATTACTGAAATGAAATTTTCTACATTACCTTCCGGGTGAGTCGTAGAAATGCTTCATTCATTTCTAAAAGGTGGCTTTGGTGGGTTAAAGTCTTACACTGTGTCTGTCGATGTTTTCCATCTACCGTAAAAAACAAAACTAGGTACTTCGCTTCAGAGTTCGATTATGGGAATAAGAAATGAAAAATTGTTTCAAAAAAATATTTACCAGATAATAAGATATGAAATATGAACAAAAAGAAACATCCGCGATAATAAATAAAAAATATTAAATGCTATTAAATTAATATGTTTTAATTAATTTAATAACATTTAAATAATTTAATAATATTTTGTTTACTAAAGCCTATATCAATTCATTAACATAAAGTTTTATGAATATTTTTACTGAAATCACCGAAAAACATTGAAAAGGATTAATTTTGAACCAAAAACCTATTAGGCATCAAATTAAAGGATATTTAAGCCTAAATTAGTTAGTATATATCTTATTGTATTTGTAAACATTATTTGCTAAGCATTATCTTATCTTATCATGTTATTACCTTTTTAATTAAATAAATTTGAATTTAAATAGACTTATATTTGAGGACCTGCATCTAGGTTGATGTTAAAGTCTAGGTTGCGAGCGGGAATGCATCGCTCTCAAAAGAACTTTGAGTGAAAGAATTATTTAATTGAATTGATGCCGTATTAGGCAGAAACACCCTGTATACGTGGTGTTGGCGTGCATGCATTTATTTTTAAGAAAGTGACTAACAAAGCTAACTGTAAGCAATAAATCTGATGACTTCTCTCTAGACATGAACTTATCTTAAAATCAACAACTAAATTATGCAAATTTTTGTGTTCACATTTTATTTGCATATTTTTCATTTCTGTCAATCGTTTCCACTAGAATTTAGTTCACACATAAATCAAAACATTAAGGGGAACACATAAAAACTGCAACCCTTAACCCTTCTGAGAAAGTGGGCGGTGAGACAGACAGGCTGTGTCGAAGACAAATCTCACAACTGGTGTGTGTCATTGAGAAAAACGTGCAAGATTCTGTGTGCAGCAAGGAAAACAAGGATTTCCTTCAAGCGGAAGAGAAAGGAAGGAGAGGAAGAAGAAAGAAGAAAAGGAGAAGAGGGAGAGAGAGATAGGGAGGAGAGGGAGAGGAGGAAAGAGAGGGGAAGAGAAAAGAAAAGAAGAAGAGAAGAAAGGAGAGAAGAGAAGAAGAGAGAGAAAAGGAGAGAGAGAAAGGGAGAGAAAGAAAGGATGAGAAGAAAGATACGTATTAAGTTTGAGGTCAAAAGACATAACAGAGAGAATGAATGAGTGTGTTAAAGGATAGAAGGGGAAGGAGATTGGAGGCATTAGAAGATAATGGAATAAGGGATATTTAAGATGAGATGATTTATGGAAGAGTTTGAGTGGAATTGATGGAGGGCGGATTATAAATTAAGGGAATATGTAGGGTGTCAATGTTAAGGAGATGAATTAAACGGGAAGATAGAGAGATATAATATAGGATAGCACGCGTTGGAACGGAAGCGGATTATAGAACTTTAGCACATTATAAGGCATTTGAAGACCGAGGATTCAGGCAAAAACCAGTGAGCGCACACGGGAACGGCCTGGTTAGTCCAGGGAAGGGTGACGCCGGCCACTGCCGGATCACGAAGGAAAGCATGCCTGCGGTTTCCGTGAACGCAATGAGCGCATGGCCGGTTTCGCGGCAATAGGACTGGAAATCCGCCACTGAGGCGCGGTCGGTGGCGAGGATGCGCAGCTTCGCACCCGGGGCCATGTCACGCAGGGCGCGATTGGCTTTGAGGACGGGCATGGGGCAGGCCAGACCACGCAGATCGAGAAGTGTTTCTGTCGGAAGAACAGTCATGGGACGCAATTATGCGCCTATCTCCGAAGGGGGCCAAGTCGGCTTTTGGTGCGCTTGCCTGAAGGTTTCAGGTTTTCATTGATAAATCAGGTGCTTGTTTCTATATTAATGGCTTAATGCCACAAAAGCGTTCCTTCCGGGGAGCGCTTTTTTTTTATTTGGGGGACGGCATGTCGGACGGGGAAGGCCAGGTAGTCAGTCTGGCTGATGGAAATGAGAGACGCGCTTATACGCTGCGGATGCTCGAAGATCGGGTTCTGCGATTGGAGACGATCGCGGGGGGGCTTTCGGATCGATATGAGGAATTGCGCACCGAGATGCGGCAGGAAATCTCGTCGCTACGGGATCAGATGAAGCTGCTGGAAACGAAGGTTGATGAGGGGAATCGCGTGGTTAACGGGAAGCTGGACCGGCTGATCGGAGGGCGGGCGGTCATTACTGGGATCATCACACTGGTTACATCCATTCTGGGGACGGGCATGGTGCATGTCGCCCTGTCCCTGACCACGAAGTGAGGAGATGCCATGAGTGGAATTGATGCAGGCCAGCTCAAGCATCTGGTGGTCGCTCCCGCACTGGCGGCGCTCGGGCTGGATGGGGATGTTGCGGTCAATCTGGTGACGGGCACGGCCATTGCGGAAAGTCGGGGGACATATGTCCGGCAGATTGGGGGGCCCGGCTCGGGTTTTGTGGAGATGAGCCCGCGACGCAAGACGACTGCGAGGTCAAACTTCTGTGTATCCGGCAGGCAAAGGTCGAGCGGATCGGAGGGGATGCGTCCGCAGGATCTGCCCGAGAGCGCAGCTTGTCTCCAAATGAGACTATGCCTCGGCAATGCCGCACCGGTATTACCGCGACGCCGGTCTTCGCCGTCGCCGAGCGATCCGGCAGTTCTAAGCCATTTTCACAAGCAGTATTACAACACGGCTGCAGGGGCGGCTGACCCTGTGGCCAACATCCCGTTTTTCCGTCAGGCGGTTATGGTCTGAAGAGAGTGGGAGCGGTGTCGGGGAATGTATGCATCACGCTCCCGACACCGCATGACTGTTTAAACCGGTTTAATATGACGGAATAGTGGCAGATGATGCCGGAAAACAGGTCGTTTCAGGTTCAGGGTGTAGAAAGTGGCAGCGTTCGTGCGGACAGGTCGCCTTTGAACGTCGTGCTGCCTGTATGGGTCAGGGACAGACCGCGATGGAGGGCAACCTTTCCTCCGATTGTGATCCAGCGGCGGCAGAAGGCGAAATCTTCGGAAAGATAGGTCCGGGTTTCCGGGTCGACCAGGCAGTCGAACAGGGCATAGGCGTCTGACGACGGTGCTTGCGAAGTCTGGCCTTCGGACTTCGCGTCGATGCGGCTGTATCGGGTCTCGGGATAGTGGGCGATCATGTCGAGGACCATCTGGCGGGTCATGAGCATGAAGCCGGTTCCGATATAGGAGACGGGACGACTAATCTGCCCAGGGGCTGCCGAAGGGCGGTGCAGTCCCGACATAGCGCAGACTGGCTGTCCGGCGGTCTTCGCCAGCGGCCATGAAACGGTCCGTATCGTGGTCCCAGTAATGGGATTTCAGGGGATAGGCGCCCCCGATCAGAGGGCGGTTTGCATCCAGCAGGGCGAGAATGTCGGTTATGGAAAAGCCGATATCGCTGTCGATGAAAAGAAGATGGGTGGCATCGGTCATGGTCACGAACTGATGCAGAAGCGTGTTTCTGGCCCGCGTGATGAGGGCGTCACTGCCGATTGTGGACAGGGTGAGCTGCAGATTATGGGCCGGTGCTGTGGCCATGCAGCCGATGAGGGACTGCATGTAATTCAGTGTGATGGTGCCACCGAAGCAGGGCGTGGCGATGAAGACGTGGCGCGGACTGGGGGGGCAGGAAGTCATGCGAGGCAGCCTGCCCTGAAGCTATGAAAAAAGAATTAAAACCGCGCTTTAAAAAGTCCTCATGCTCCCATGTGTGCCTGAAGAAGCATGTAAAAGATGAAGGCGGCGTCCAGACCGAGGACGATTGGCGTTAGGCGCTGGAACTGACGTGTGGCGACGGCGAGCGCGGTGTAGATCAGCAGGCCGCAGGACAGGCTCAGCATGAAATTGCCGGTCACGCCTGCAATCAGCAGCATCGTCAGGGGCGGGATGGCTTCTGCAGGTGTTTCCGCAACGCGACTGAGGCTACCGAGCATATTCAGTCCCACGAGAATGAGCACGGGCGCTGTGGCGATCGCGGGAATGGCGGTGATGAGCGGCCAGAAAACGGAAGACAGGGCGAACAGGATAGCGACGACCAGTGCGCTCAGGCCCGTGCGGCCGCCGGCTTCCACGCCTGCCAGACTCTCGACATAGGCGGAGACCGTGCAGGTTCCGAGCGAGGCGCCGATGATGCTGGCCGCTCCATCAGAGCCGAAGGCACGATGATCGAGCGCGGGTTTTTCAACCGTTCCGTCCAGACCTGCGCGGTGCGCGACGCTCATCATGGTTGCGGTTGCGTCGAAGAAATCGCTCAGCAGAAAATAGAGCGTGATGGGGACGAGAAGTCCGAGATGGGAAAAATATTCGTGAAAATCGAAGGGCAGGAACAGGTTGGTCGGATAATGTGGCCAGTCCAGAAGTTGGGCTGGAAGATGCGTAATCGGGCCTGAGGGCGTGTGGATGAACAGTCCGGCGATGGTAATGGTGAGGATGGCGAGGAGCAGCCCGGCCGGGACGCGCAGGACGACGAGAATGGCGCTCAGGACGACGCCAGCCATGCTGAGCAGGACCGACGGGTTGCTCAGGGATCCGAATGTCAGACCTTCGGGCGAAGGAACGGCGATGCCGCCCGTCATCAGGCCGATCCGGGCAATAAAGGCACCGAGTGCGATCTGGATCCCGAGCACAATCGAGGGCGGAAAGCCACGGATGATGCGCTGGCGGATCTGGCTCAGGGAGAGGGCAGTGAAGCATAATCCGCTGAACAGGACGACCGTGAAGGCCGTGCGCGGGCTGACATGGGCCTGCTGGACGACGACCTGTGCGAACAGGACATTGCTGCTCATGGCGGGGGCAAGAGCTATTGGCAGCCGGGCCCAGAGCGCCATCAGCAGCGTTCCGGCGACGGCGCCGGCGATCGTGGTCATGACCATGTCGTGACGGTCCAGACCCGCCGCCGAAAGGATGGCCGGGTTGACGGCCACGATATAGGCCATGGCCCCGAAGACCGTCAGTCCGGCAATGACCTCACGCGGGATCGTTGAACCGCGGGCCGTGATATGGAACCAGCGGTCGAGTCTGGATAGCAGCAAGCGGACACTCCGGGGGATGGGGATGGCTGGGCCAAGCTATAGTCAAAAAAGCTGGTTCTGCCACGACCCGGAGCATATCTTTTCATTTCGGGTTCGATTTTTTCTCCCATGCCTTGTGGATCTCTGCCGGAGACAGGCGATGGTGTGAGGTTTGCGGATGCGTTGCTGTCTGTGGGTGTGCTGGGTGCGGGATGCTGCTGGGGCCTGAGCCTGTGGTGGCGCCGGGTGCGATCCCGGCGGCGGGATGTTCATTGGCTTCCAGAATGGCTTTTTCGCAGGCCGAGCCCTTGCCGACACCAAGCTGGATGGTCGGGATCAGAGCTGCTGGCGGAAAGACGATCCCAAGCCCCACAGAGGCTGCGACGCGGCCGATCAGTTCCGCACCCGGCAGAATTGTCGGGCTGCTGATCGGTCCGAAAATATGGACCGCGCCGGGCAGGGACAGGATCTGTGGCCCGATCGAACGGGTGGTGATGGCGTAATCCAGCGTGTCCTTATGAAAATTGACGGTACCGGTGCCGCTTGTCCGGGTGGTACGGTTTGCAGGAGCATTGCATCGGTATGCACAATACCGTTCTTGAGCGGCAGATCCGCCACGAGGCATTCCAGTTTTGAGCGATCCGGAATTCCAAGCGCAGACAGAATGGCCGAGCCGAGCTTGAGCCCCAGAAGATCGGGAAGAAGGGCCGTCACATCACCCCCCCGGTCCAGCACCAGTGTCGTTCCGCCGTTGCCGTTTTCGACCAGCGTTGCGACCGAATTGCCAGTCGAATTAAGCGTCACATGACCGCCAATAGTGCCTTCGCCCTGGAACATGTCCTTGGATGTCATGATACGGGAGAGGGGAAGGCGGGAGACATCCAGACGAAATCGGGTGTGGAACTGGGCGTTTTTGGTCGGCTCAAGCGTAGCATTTGTGGAAATGGTTCCTGTCCCGGTGGCGAAGGTCAGGTGTTTGAGGTCAATGGCGCCGTCGCGGATGTCGAGTTCGGTATCAATATTGTCCAGAGGCCAGTTTTTATTGCGAATGTGATCGCCGTGATAGGTCAGATGCACATTGGCAGCGTTGAGTTTCGGGACATTGATGGCCTTGTCAGGCAGTACGCGGGTGCTGGCCGGTTCGGCTTTTTTCGCTTCGCCGGGCTGTGCGCCAATGAAGCCGCCCAGATCCGCCAGATCCACTTGATGGGAATGAAGCGCCGCATCTACGAAGATCGGCTTCTGATGCGGATTGACGTTGATGTCTCCGCCGATATCCGAAGAACCCATATGGCCTTCGAATTTCTGGAAACGGATTGCGCGGTCGGAATAGGCCAGATTGCCGGTGACGCTATAGGCCGGGGTTTCCGGAATGGGTACGCCCGTCAGTGGGTAAAGGAGCGCCATGTCCGACCGGCAAAATGCCGTGCAAGATTGGTACCGCGGAAGTGGGTCGGATCGTCAACCGTGCCGCGCAGAGTGATGTAGGTGGGGCCGTTGGCGAGGCGTCCGTCGATTGGATAGGGATGCGTGGTGTCTGTGATGTCCAGAAGGGCGCCCCCAACGATATGACCCGTGATGGGTGCGCGGGCGTACCGGCCTTCGAGATCAATGACGATATGCCCGTCATCGCCGTTTTTTGGCGGAACGGTATGGATGAGGACGTGCATGTCCGTCTTCAGCTTTGCCATCGCTATACGGATATCGCCGTCATTGATCTCGATCTTGCCGAGCTTGGGTAGCGTTGTTGAAGGCGACGCTGTCTGGGATGATGTGCCGGAGGACGAGGGGAACGTATAATTGTTCGTGCCATCAGCCAGTGAAACGATGTCGCCTTTTGGTGCGTCGACACGGATCAGTGGCACGGAGAGACCGCCACCTGTCAGGTAACGCCATGCATCGACCTTGATCGTGATGGCGTGAGCCGAGGCAAAGTCGTCCCTTTCTTTCTCGAAGCCCTCGGGCTGGCCGATTTTCAGATCATCGACCGTAATTGTTGGTTTGAAGCCAAGATGAACATGCAGATGTGCGATGCTGACGGGGCGGTACAGGGCTGCTGTGGCCTTGCGGTCAATGTAGGGAACGAACCAGTCCCATTGCCAGACCAGGATCAGCACGATGAGGGCGGCCACCAACGCTCCGACAATACCGCCAGCGGTTTTCAGGCGACGGTGTCGTTTCCCCCGTCCGGCGAGAGGTTTGTCAGAAGGGGACGGCGCTCGGGGCGGGGTGCTGCTCAACGGCGTTTCTCCAGAATTTGTGGTGTGTCGAGACGGTTCTGGTTGTTGCAAGTCACTCTAATTACGGACAGAACCAGAAACGGTTTCACAAAAGACAGGAAGATCGGGACGGATGGACACGGTTGAACGCATCGGCAGTCAGGATGGCTCAGGCCTTGCGGAACTGCGACGTGTCAGCCGAAAGGCGCATGAAGCCGTGGATGAAGCTTTTTCGCGTTTCGATCTTGCGGATGGAGAATCCTACGGTGCGTTTCTGACGGCTCATGCAGGCGCGCTTCTGACGGCCGAGACCTATCTCGCGAAGCACGCGGGCGTACTGCCGTCATGGCGTTCACGCTCGGAACTGCTGAAAGAGGATCTGCGGCAGATGGGGCGTGAAGTTCCTGCGGCGCGTCAGGATGTCTTTCCCGAGCATGACGGCATGGCGCTGGGCGTGCTGTATGTTCTGGAGGGATCACGCCTTGGCGGCCGGGTGTTGTCGGCTCGTGTGGGCGAGGGTTTGCCGCGTGCGTATCTGTCGGCGTTCCATCAGAAAGGGGAATGGCCGGAGTTTCTGGCACATCTGGAGCACTCTCTGAACGAGAGCGATGTGGCGCAGTGTGCAGCTGTTACGGCAGGGGCA